>NC_090727.1:821618-859118 GCF_036898095.1 Palaemon carinicauda
GGATTCCAATAAATATTTTATTTTTATTTTCCTTCGAGCAATGAATAGGTATTATTATTATTAATATTATTATTTTCTTTTTAATACATTCATTTGAAAATGAATTTAATACACGCACTGCACCATTTTTCCCAACCTTGCTTTAATTCCTGCACTTTCTGGATATCAAGGTATCGTCTTTAAATTGAAGACAATTACTTATGCAACCCAAGCCTTTCTTGCTGTTTATATTCTCCTACCTTCTAGAAATTTTGAGTCATACACCCTTTTCATTATATATATTAATCACCACGTTGGCCAGGCTTTTATACCCCAATATCATCTAACACCAGTTCTTTTCCTCATTACACTTTAGGTTATTAATGGTTTACATACTGTATATACTTTTCCTGGTGGGCCGGGAAGTCGGGGAAAACTCGCTGGTAAGAGACTGATGTCTCGCCAGGTAAATCCTGAACTGCAGATTAGCAGTTAGGTTCCGACTTCTTTTAGAGCCTCTGGTGGCATGGTTGGAAGCGACCTGGCCTTTCATTAGAAGGGGCTAGGGTTCGAACCCAAGTATGAGATAGATATATATATATATATATATATATATATATATATATATATATATAATTTATATATATGTATATATATATATATATATATATGTATATATATATATATATATATATATATATATATATATATATATATACATATATATATGGCAGTGTCTGTGTGTATGCACGTGCGTGTGTTTTCTATAGAAAGAGAGATTAAAGAATCTACCAAAAAACTAAAAGTCTTCCTATGTAAAAATGACCAAGGAAGGTAATGCAAGTGGTGCCGAGTCTCTCTAAGTGGCACCCTAAAGAAGCTGTGGGGCGTGTGGGGGGCAGAACCCACCTCCTGCGAGAAATCGGGCATGCTGGCACCGTAAAGTTCATCTACTTTAAAAGAAAAAAATTCAAAATTTTTACAGAATATGTAATGATTGAGCCATAGGTAATTTTTCATCGTGGAATCTAACATCACTATTTTTATTATGATCAAAATCCAGCCTGGGGGCTCTACGGAACCCATAATTCCAGACCCCTTAAAATTGCATTTAATGATAATGAACCAATTGCAGGTAGTAGGTTGGCCAGAGCACCATACACCCGTTGATATACTACCGCTAGAGAGTTACTGGGTCCTTTGACTGGCCTGCCAATACTACATTGGATCCTTCTCTCTGGTTACGGTTCATTTTCCCATTGCCTACACATACACTGAACAACACTTGAGATTACCAAACAATTCCTCTTCACCCAAGGGGTTAACTACTGCACTGTAATTGTTCAGTGGCTTCTTTCCTCTCGGTAATGGTAGAAGAGAGACTTTAGATATGGTAAGCAGCTCATCTAGGAGGACACTTCAAAATCCAATCATTGTTCTCTAGTCTTGGGTATGGCCATAGCCTCTGTACCATGGTCTTCTACTGTCTTGGATTAGAGTTCTCTTGCTTAAGGGTACACTCAGGGACACTATTCTATCTTGTTTCTCTTCCCCTTATTTTGTTACAGTTTTTATAGTTTATATATTGTTCTTAAAATAATTTATTTTAATTGTTAATTATTTCTCTTATTTCCTTTTCTCACTGGACTATTTTCCCTTTTGGAGCCCTTGGACTTATAGTATCATGCTTTTCCATTTAGGGTTGTAGCTTAGCAAGCCATTAAAATAACAGTAATTGAATTTCGACATAGACATTTTATGAACATAGGAGATTATTTTGGGGTATATTAATTTGGAATATATATATATATATATATATATATATATATATATATATATATATATATATACATATATATATATATATATATATATATATATATATATATATATATATATATATATATATGTGTGTGTGTGTGTGTGTAAAAAGGCAATGTCTGTGTGTGTGCGTTTGTTTCCTCAAAGAAAAAAAGTTACAAGAAGCCTACAGAATATTTAATGATAGAATCTTATGTAATTTTCATGAAGATAGCTAACACCGCTATTTCCATTTTGATCACGATCCACCTTGGGTGTCTACGGGCCCCATAATCACTGAACCACTAAAACTGTATTCAATAGTAATGATACAATTGCAATGAAACTCGACATAGAGATGTACTTACTGAATAGTTAATGATCGAATCTTATGTAATTTTTATCGAAAAGTTAACACCGCTATTTCCATATTGATCACGAACCACCTTGGGGGGTTTTTTACGGGCCCCATAATTACAGACCTCCTAAAACAGCATTCAATAATAATGAACATAGATTATTTTGAGCTATATTAATTCATATTTTTTTTTCCAAAAAAAGGGTGTCGTTGGGTGTTGCCCCCCTTCACACACAGCCTACACTTAGTTTCTTTTCGTGTGATAAAATGTACAAAAACGTACAGAATATTTAATGATTAAGTCTTATGTAATTTTTATACTTCTTCCGTTTTCTACAAAATGATCCCACCCAAAGCGAGGTTCTTATATATATTTATATATATATATATATAGAGAGAGAGAGAGAGAGAGAGAGAGAGAGAGAGAGAGAGAGAGAGAGAGAGAGAGAGAGAGAGAGAGAGAGAATGTCTGTGTGTGTGTTCCCTAGAGAAAGAGAGCTTAGGGAATCTGCATAAACACTAAAAGTGTATTCCTATGTAAAATATTCCGAGGAAGATAATGCAAGTGGTCCTGATTCTCTAAGTGTTCCCCTAAGGAAGTTATGAGGGCAAAATCCCCCACCCTCTTCAAACTTCAGATATATGCCTATCCAATTCTACATACAAACTGAAAGTGTATTTTTATGTAAAAGTTTCAAAGGAGGTCAATGGAAGTGGTCCGAAATCTCTAAGTACCCCATTAAGGGAGCTATGGTGAGCAGAACCCCAACCACTTTAAACCTCAAATATATTAGATTCTATGCAGAATCGTGTTGGTTTGTAAAAATATGCCAGAAAGACAATGGAGGTGGTCTGAAATCTCTTAAAAATTCACTTAAAAGGAACATTAATGACAGCTACGTGTGAAGAAGAAGACGAAGACCAAAGAAATTCTCGTCTAGAAAATAATTCACAAAGAATTGCACCTCTAAGAAATCAGGAAAAAGAAATAAATGAATAACTCGACTAACAAACAGACAATGATTGCTTAGTAAAACCAACAAACACAGGAAGAAGAAAAGAATAGTCACGTGTGTAGAAGTTAGAGCACGGCCATTTAATGCAGAACAGTGGCGTCATGGTGCCTTCACCTATGACCCAAGACATCGGTATGGAACAGTCGAGATGATAAAAATTGACTTAATGACACAAAACTGTAATCAATGCGGTTCTCTGAAATGGGAGAATTAACCTCCTAAATTGTGTTGTGATTGAAGGAATATTAGGCTACCTTTGTTACAAATATCATCTCCACCTTAACATGAAAAATGTTTCGTCTTCACAGTTGTAGTTTCCACAAATTAAATATTTGGGGGTAAGAGTATCTAGGAGTTCAAAGGCATGTGTTTCAGAACGAGTCATCACAAAGATAACTTACAAGAATCGACCAGTGGCATATATTTGGCCGGGATGTCGGGGAATTTAAATTAATTGTTATTTCATTTGTCTTTTCTCTTCTGGACAAAAGTAAACATGATTCGCTTTATGAATTCTTTAAAGAATATGTATATATATATATATATATATATATATATATATATATATATATATATATATATATATATGTGTGTGTGTGTGTGCGTGTGTGTGTGTGTGTGTAAATGGGTGCGTATGCGCGTGGATGTGCGTGCGTGATAAACTGTAAATACGGTTTCATGTATGTATAACTTAATAAATATCAAGTAATGAATAGATTAAAGTTCGGAAATGAATGAGAAAGGAAATTGTGCAAGTGAAAGCCTTCAGTCAATGAAACAAAGCTCCTATTATTAGTATTATTATTATTATCAATTTCTAAGCTACAACCCTAGTTGGAAAAGAAGGGTGCTATAAGCGCAGGGGCTCCAACAGGAAAAATAGCCCAGTGAGGAAAGGAAACAAGGAAAATATATTTTATGATCAGTAACAATATTAGAATAAACATCTCCCATATAAACTATAAACAATTAAACAAGAGGAAGAGAAATAAGGTAGAATAGTGTGCTCTAGTGTACCCTCAAGCAAGAGAACTCTAACCCAAGACAGTGGAAGGCCATGGTACAGAGGCTATGGCACTATTCAAGACGAGAGAACAAGGGTTTGATTTTGGAGTGCCCTTCTAGACGAGTTGCTCACCATAGCTAATGAGTCTCTTCTCCCTTTACCAAGAGGAAAGTGGCCACTGAACAATTGCAGTGCAGTAGTTAACCCCTTGGGTGAAGAATTGTTCGGTAATGTTAGTGTTGTCTGGTGTATGAGGACATAGTAGAATATCTAAAGAATAGGCCAGATTATTCTGTGTTTGTAGGCAAATGGAAAATGAATCGTAACCAAAGAGAAGGGTCTAATGTAGTACTGTCTGCCCAGTTAAGGGACCCTATAACTCTCTAGTGGTAATATCTCAACGGGTGGCTGGTGTCCTGGCCAACCTACTACCTAGACGATGGATTGCCACTAGAAAGACAATGGCGTAACCCAAATTTAAGCAGACTGGCGAGGACTCTGCAACCATAGATAGAGGAACCAGAAGTCAGTCGGTCAGGAATATCACGGTGAACAACGTTCTTCTTTGATTGTTTAAGAAAATAGCTTTTAAAAGGATTGTTCAAATTATACAGATATATTGCAACAACAATTAAGCAGACATGACGTTGTTTACATAATACTGTATATATCTCGGTTGGTCTTATAGTTAAAAGTAATAAAAGTAGGTATGTGGCCTGGCATTAAAAGAATATAATGAGACAGGTATATTACCATAGTTTCAAGAATAATAAAATTCTCTCTCTCTCTCTCTCTCTCTCTCTCTCTCTCTCTCTCTCTCTCTCTCTCTCTCTCTCTCTCTCTCTCTCTAAAAGTTTCTTGTTTTCTTCAACAGTCGCTCAGGGAAATTAATATCGTACTTGAAATAACGAGTAAAATTAAATGTTTATAAAATCCATCTAATGTGAAATTGCGTTTTGCTAATTCGTTGAAATTATTCACTCGTCTGCATCATGAAGGACCAGACGCCATTTAGAATGCTTTACTTGACAGCGAAAAAGTAACGAAGAATTTTATAAAAATGAAAAGAATAAGGCGAGTGAGGAATGAGGAGCATTAAATGCTCACGGGGAAGACTGATAAACGTAATGTAATAAGCTTAATAAATGATAATGGAAGAAGGGTGTGGATGCGATGAGACAAGGGCAAAGATATGTGTTCAGAAAGGTGAGGATAATCCCGACTAGAAGAGTTTAGGGAGGGAAGAATTTTCAAAGTATGTCAAATAATATTTCACTAGATTTGGTGTAAGGAATAAACTCGAAATGGAGGAGAAAATAGTTGAGATTGGATTAGAAATGAAGGGAAGTTCTTGGAAACTATTTGTTGTTAGTATTGCAGGACAATCGAAATAAATGTTCATTTTTTGTAGAGTTGATCTGTATTAGTAATAGCATATAAAAATGGTAAGGTATGGTGACTTTAATAGTCATAAATGGTAAGGAAAATAGATGATATGAAAACATCAATATAGATTGAGAAAGAGATACAAGGAAAGGAAAAGCCATGTAATCACCAACAAAGGTGAATTCAACCCACTGCGCATTATTTCTTCATTATTCTACTAAATATCATTATATATTGTGCCCTTCTTTTTTCTCCCTTTTACTACATGTTCACTTCATTTCCAGGTCCTTTCTCTCCCCTTTAGGGAATTCATCAAGAGCATAATTTCTTTTAGTAATGGCCGGGTTACGATCTCTCAGGGATTATTTGAAAGAAAAATGATAAAGAAAATTTGATTAAGGTGTTATGAGAAGATTGGAAGTCCTAATATCCTGAAAGGAAACTTGCAGATGTGTATCCATTGTGCCTTATTCTTTCATGCTTTAAAATTTGATGTTATTATAGTCTCTAATCAAGATTCACGTTAGGAGAAGAGCCTCTTTGGACGTTGTCGAGCAGTTTATGAGAAGATTTACATGTCTGTGAAATCGCAAATTTTATTGGGTTCTATGAATCAGAGATCTTTGCTAATTGTGTTATTAATTCATGATGGGATTCTTCTCCAGGAGTTAATCAAGAATAATATTTTAATTGATCATGATATTATCTAGATCAGGGGTTCCTTACCAGAGGCACATGTACCTCCAGTGGTACATTTTTACTCTTCAGTGGTACACATAGGATCAGAGAGTATAGGCAGATTGAATAATAGAGTTATTTCACAATATTAGTTTCATTGTTTCTCTTTTTCATCCGAAATATTAGGGGTACACGAGAATCTATAGAAATAGGCAAGGGGTACAGAAGAACAAAAAGGTTGGAAACCTCTAATTCTAGATGATGTAGGAGATTAATGGAGAACGCTAATATTGTCATTAAAGGATTAATGTCAAGACCTTCTGTTGATCAAAGATTAATTTTGTGGATTTTCTCTCATGGATGTTTTCATTTCCTTAATAGCTTCATTTTGAATTGTTCCTCGGTAGAACAACAGGATCTTCAGAAATTAATGTTGTTTATATTTCTACGTGTTTACTAATTTTCTTATCAACAAACTTTGGCGTGATTATGTAGCTGAAGAGGAAGAACAAAACGTCTTACAAACTATTTAAGCAAAGTTTTGGTCGGTAGAAACAGAAAAAAAGGGGTGGGGGAATGGGGGGGGGGGGGGGTGTCGGACCTTTTTGCTCTATAATTTTTTTTTACTGTAAGAAGGATTCTTATATTCTATCATTTTTTTTTTTTTTTGCTGTAGGAAGGATTCTTATATTCTATAACTTTGATTTCCTTTTGTGATTCTAATGAAACATTTACTTGAATTGGTGGTTAGATATTTTTTCCATGAATACTTTGCATTGTTCATTAACTTGAGCTGTTCCTATGGTCTGTGAATAAGAGATCTCTTGTCATGGATTTCAATGAGTGCTTGATTTATCGTTAATATATTATTAATGAAAGATATATTATATATCAAACCAGTTTGAAATAAATATGGGACATCGTTTTATACCTTTTAACAAGGAAAAACGATATAATATATATATATATATATATATATATATATATATATATATATATATATATATATATATATATATATATATATAATACATAATATAATATATGGGAAATATCAATTCATGATATCGCACTTACTTCCTTTTATTTTTGAGATTCCAGTTTTATACAGTGGCGATCTCTATCCTTCCCCGGCTGTCACACGCAAGTCTCCCATCACTATAAACTTGACGTTTGGATTCTTTAAT
This sequence comes from Palaemon carinicauda, assembly GCF_036898095.1. NCBI lineage: Eukaryota > Metazoa > Arthropoda > Malacostraca > Decapoda > Palaemonidae > Palaemon > Palaemon carinicauda. The sequence goes on from NC_090727.1 coordinate 829,029, forward strand.
CTGTTGTATTTTCTAACACTTTGTACATCCCGTTTTGTGTATGTTCTTGGTATTTGCAGCTCCCCCAAAACGTCATGAGATTTATTCCAGTGTCCTAAGCAAAGATGCTCACCAAAACGTCAACCGTTTACCGGCTTTCCCAGTAAACAGCTTAAGCTCACAGCCCCGGGGATCGATCTGCTGCCATGCGAATGCTAGGCGAATGCGTAACCACGGTATTAACCAGTTACGAAAGAGCTGCATCATATTAAAATTAATCTTTTGTTAAAAGCATTTCTCTAGATATTCTTATTTCTCTTTCTTCGGTTTCAAAAATATAGTTTTCAATGAACACTGAAGAATCGCTTTATTCCTTCGTATATATTTTATTTCTCTTATGGTTAAAAGATATAGTTTCCAGTGAAGACTATTTGAGGGATTTTCTTTATTCCTTTGTATTTTAATTCTCTCTTTGGGTAGAGAAATATAGTTTTCTAATAAAGACTATTTGAAGAATTGCTTTATTCCTTCGTATATATTATATTTCTCTCATAGGGTAGAAAAATATAATTTTCTACTGAAGACTCTTTGAAGGATTTGCTTTATTCCTTTGTATTTTAATTCTCTCTTTGGGTAGAGAAATATAGTTTTCTAATAAGACTATTTGAAGAATTGCTTTATTCCTTCGTATATATTTTATTTCTCTCATAGGGTAGAAAAATATAATTTTCTAATACTCTTTGAAGGATTTGCTTTATTCCTTTGTATTTTAATTCTCTCTTAGGGTAGAAAAATAAAGTTTTCTATGAAGACTATTTGAAGAATTGCTTTATTCCTTTGTGTTTTATTTCTCTCTTAACGTTATAGAATATAATTTTCCATGAAGACTCTTTGAAGGATTTGCTTTTTTTTTTTTCGTATTCCCAGGCATTGTTGGTATTATTACCCTTTTAGAGGGTTCTTTACAGGGTTCAGTTTCTTTGATACCAAATGAGGGTCTTTGTCGCCGTCGGGTTTTATCGAAACCCCCTGCAAAGGACAATTGCCTCCTATAATACGTGCCCTCGGGTTAGCATCCGGGCCACGGACATTTAGTTGTTGATTGCTTAGTTACATTTGCATCTCTCTCTCTCTCTCTCTCTCTCTCTCTCTCTCTCTCTCTCTCTCTCTCTCTCTCTCTCTCTATATATATATATATATATATATATATATATATATATATATATATATATATATATATATAATTATGGGTGTGTATGTGTGCGTATTTGCGTATAATGTGTATGCATTTGTACATTCAAACCCAACACACGTGCACACATATGTGCATATGTGTACAGTGGATATATATATATATATATATATATATATATATATATATATATATATATATATGTGTGTGTGTGTGTGTGTGTGTGTGTGTGTGTGTGTGTGTGGTATGCCGTATAACATTTTTAAAATCCCTCATTTCATTTTTGTTTATGTGTAAGAGTATGTAAGACTGTTACAATTTGTCACCGGGAAATATAGAAACATTGTATGATTGTATGATTACCTTTCATATCTTGAAAACAGAGACAGTCGATGTTAAGAAAGATATATTTGCTATAAATGATGTGAAAGGAATTTTCCAACGTTCTATTTTTGTAATATGACAAAAAGATGTTAAAATGCTTTTAGCCATCTAAAATGATTGTAATTATTTTGTTAATATCTATTTTTTTTTGTTACTGCGGTTCTATTATTATTATTATTATTATTATTATTATTATTATTATTATTATTATTATTACTTGCTAAGCTACAACACTAGTCGGAAAAGCAGGGTGCTATAAGCCCAGGGCTCCAACAAGGAAAATAGCCCAGTGAGGAAAGGAAAAAAGAAAAAAGAAAATATTTCAAGAAGAGTAACATTGAAATAAATAACTCCTATATAAACTATATAAACTTTATAAAAACAAGAGGAAGAGAAATTAGATAGAATAATGTGCCCGAGTGTACCCTCAAGCAAGAGAACTCTGACCCAAGACAGTGGAAGGCCATGGTACAGAGGCTATGACGCTATATAAGACTAGAGAACAATGGTTTGATTTTGGAGTGTCCTTCTCCTAGAAGAGCTGCTTACCATAGCTAAAGCTACTCGGCTTATGTTTTACAATAATACATCGTGTATCCAGAAAATATTTTCTCCATTACAAGAGATTAAGCCTCTAATAAATTAGTCTCTTTGTGTTCATGGTGTAGCTGATGAAGTAAAGTTTTTGTTAACTTTGTAAAGTTTGACTTCTCTAATTAGCAAGAAGTAACGATGTCTGTTGGCTTACGAAAGCATGCAGAAACTATAAGTACATCATTGGGCCTGGCTGTGTTCCCCTCTTTAATATTTAAGTTATGCTTGTGTTCTACTGCTTAGTAGGAAATGTCGGTCCTTTTCAGAATTTAAGTCTATCGGTTTTGTTTGGTTTACTGTTTGTCAGCATTATGTATTTCCGCCAATTTCAAGGTTTAAAGGGCGCTCATTAATGGCAGAGGCAAGGGACAGAGACATTGCCCTAGCAAGCAGGACATTGCCCTAGAGACTGATCATATATCCTATGATCAGCGCCCAAGCCCCCCCCCCCCTCCACCTAAGTTAGGACCAGGGAGGGCCAGGCAATGGCTGCTTATGACTCAGCAGATAGACCTATAGGCTCTCCCAAACCCCCATCCTTAACTCATAGGAATGGTATGGTTGCAAACACTAAAGGAACTACCGAGTCTGAGCGGGACTCGAGCCCCCGTGAGGCGATCACCAGGCAGAGACGTTACCAATCAGACCACAACATTTACAAAGGTAGACCATGATTAACAGATGTTCAATACTACACAGTATTCTAGAAGTTTTATTCCAGCTGTGACCAAGTTGTGGAATGATCTTAAGAGAATCCAGACATTAATGTATCAAAAATATATATGGCTTATCTGAATATGAAAAACACGTAAAAATGTGCAAAATTTATCATTAATTGAATGCCAAGTAACAAACTACCAATTAGCTACGATGGTGAAGATGGGTTGATTTCAATTCTAAGTACAAAATACCTGAATTCGACAGGTATAAGTACAGAAGAACTGTCATTGACTTTTATCTTTCTTTGTGGCCAAGTGGGTTAGTCACTGTCTGTACAAGCTTGCCGACCAGGGTTCGATTCCCGGCCGAAGCCAAGCTCTTGTCTTTGTGTGATTTCGCCTGGGGCTCTGATCCCGAGGTCGTTAAGAGAATCCAGACATTAATGTATCAAAAATATATATGGCTTATCTGAATATGAAAAACACGTAAAAATGTGCAAAATTTATCATATACACACACACACACACACACACATATATATATATATATATATATATATATATATATATATATATATATATATATATATATATATATATATATTTATATATAAAATATATGTATATATATACATATATATATATATATATATATATATATATATATATATATATATATATATATATATATATATATATATATATAAAATATTTGTATATATATACATTATATATATATATATATATATATATATATATATATATGAATACTGTAGAAATAGATTAGTATAAAATAAAACATTCGATAATAATGAAATATGTTTAATATCAGTTAAACGTCGTAAGTAAATCTTCATTTGCTGAACAGATGAATTCTTTCTGATAGTCCGCAATCAAACGAAAAAAAAAAAAACCCTGTCAAAACAGTTTTTTGCTCTCCAGAGAGAACCCCAGCGATCGGCCCTCTTGTGGAAATGGGTCTTTGGACTCTTCCGGGAGGCACCAAAGGTGGGCGTCTTGGATGAACCGAAAACCCTTGATTCCTCCGGAATCGCCGGAGGTGCTTCCATTGTTCATTTCTGGGTCGATCTGTGGCGCCGGGTGAAAAGAGTCCTTCTTATATATCTTTTCTGATAAAACCTTCCAATTATACCAGAGAAAGAAAAAAGCATGGAATGCTGAGGTTACTACCCTCGCGCGAGCACCTTTTGGGTGTCGTGTATAAAGCAAAGGCGCGTGAAAACCACTATTCACAGGTGCCACAGGTCTCTCCCCAGAAATAGATTTTTCCTTCGTCAAAATCCCTTTTTGATTCAGTTTGATATTAGAAAAAGACAGATGATCTTTCCTCCTCCTTCTAGAATTCTTTGAAGACTTTAAGTTCAAACGAAACTACCATTTATAAGGCTTCAGATACTTTTAGTTCTCTCCAAAGTCACACATTGTCTCCAAAGTCTTCAAAAGAATATCACGTTTTCAAGATCGCTCAAGTCTTTACGAATTGGGATTCTTCTTCTTCAGGATTAAAGGAGTCTTCGCTGCAGTTTTATGAAAATATCTTGGAGACAGTGTGTGAAGAACTAAGAGTCTCCGGAGGCTCAAAAGTCAGTCTCAGTGGATCGATGTCTTTAAGGAATTGGAGACTTTAGTCATCTGCATTTTTCTCGTAATAAGCTAAGCCAAATTGAATGATGGAAGCACCTCCGGCGATTCCGGAGGAATTATGGGTATCCTCTGGTACCCACCAGAGGGACCCTTCCCCTCCATTCATCCCACCTTCCCCCTTCTATCCTCCCTCCTTCTCACTCCCTTCCTTCTCCTTTCTTCCCCCTTTTTCACTCCCTCCCCCTCCTTTCCTCCACCCTTCTCACTTCCTTCCCCCTCCTTTCCTCCATCCTTCCCACTCCCTTCCCTCTCCTTTCCTCCCTCCTTCTCAGTCCCTTCCTCCTCCCTTCTCACTCCCTTCCCCCTTCTTTCCTCCCTCCTTTCTCCCTTCCTCCTCCTTTCCTCCCCCCTTCCCACTCCCTTACCCTCCTCCTTTCCTCCCCCTTCTCACTCCCTTCCCCCTCTTTTCATCCTTCCCTCTCACTCCCTTCCTCCTCCTTTCTCACTACCTTCCCCCTCCTTTCCTCCCTCCTTCTCAGTCCCCCCTTCTTTTCCTTCCCCCTTCTCACGCTCTTCCCACTCCTTTCCTCTCTCCTTCCCGTTCCCTTCCCCCTTCTTTCCTTCCCCCTTCTCACTCCCTTCCCCCTCCTTCCCTCCCTCTTTCCCACTCCCTACCCCCTCTTTTCCTTCTTCCTTCTCAGTCCCTTCCTCCTCCCTTCTCACTCCCTTCCCCCTTTTTTCCTCCCTCCTTCTTACTCCCTTATTCCTCCTTTCCTCCCCCCTTCCCACTCCCTTACCCTCCTCCTTTCCTTCCCCTTCTCACTCCCTTCCCCCTCTTTTCATCCTTCCCTCTCACTCCCTTCCTCCTCTTTTCTCACTACCTTCCCCCTCCTTTCCTCCCTCCTTCTCAGTCCCCCCCTTCTTTTCCTTCCCCCTTCTCAGGCTCTTCCCACTCCTTTCCTCTCTCCTTCCTGTTCCCTTCCCCATTCTTTCCTTCCCCCTTCTCACTCCCTTCCCCCTCCTTCCCTCCCTCTTTCCCACTCCCTACCCCCTCTTTTCCTCCCTCCTTCTCAGTCCCTTCCTCCTCCCTTTTCACTCCCTTCCCCCTTCTTTCCTCCCTCCTTCTTACTCCCTTCCTCCTCCTTTCCTTCCCCTTCCCACTCCCTTACCCTCCTCCTTTCCTCCCCCTTCTCACTCCCTTTCCCCTCTTTTCATCCTTCCCTCTCACTCCCTTCCTCCTCCTTTCTCACTACCTTCCCCCTCCTTTCCTCCCTCCTTCTCAGTCCCCCCTTCTTTTCCTTCCCCCTTCTCACGCTCTTCCCACTCCTTTCCTCTCTCCTTCCCGTTCCCTTCCCCCTTCTTTCCTTCCCCCTTCTCACTCCCTTCCCCCTCCTTCCCTCCCTCTTTCCCACTCCCTACCCCCTCTTTTCCTTCCTCCTTCTCAGTCCCTTCCTCCTCCCTTCTCACTCCCTTCCCCCTTTTTTCCTCCCTCCTTCTTACTCCCTTATTCCTCCTTTCCTCCCCCCTTCCCACTCCCTTACCCTCCTCCTTTCCTTCCCCTTCTCACTCCCTTCCCCCTCTTTTCATCCTTCCCTCTCACTCCCTTCCTCCTCCTTTCTCACTACCTTCCCCCTCCTTTCCTCCCTCCTTCTCAGTCCCCCCCTTCTTTTCCTTCCCCCTTCTCAGGCTCTTCCCACTCCTTTCCTCTCTCCTTCCTGTTCCCTTCCCCATTCTTTCCTTCCCCCTTCTCACTCCCTTCCCCCTCCTTCCCTCCCTCTTTCCCACTCCCTACCCCCTCTTTTCCTCCCTCCTTCTCAGTCCCTTCCTCCTCCCTTTTCACTCCCTTCCCCCTTCTTTCCTCCCTCCTTCTTACTCCCTTCCTCCTCCTTTCCTTCCCCTTCCCACTCCCTTACCCTCCTCCTTTCCTCCCCCTTCTCACTCCCTTCCCCCTCCTTCCCTCCCTCTTTCCCACTCCCTACCCCCTCTTTTCCTCCCTCCTTCTCAGTCCCTTCCTCCTCCCTTTTCACTCCCTTCCCCCTTCTTTCCTCCCTCCTTCTTACTCCCTTCCTCCTCCTTTCCTTCCCCTTCCCACTCCCTTACCCTCCTCCTTTCCTCCCCCTTCTCACTCCCTTCCCCCTCTTTTCATCCTTCCCTCTCACTCCCTTCCTCCTCCTTTCTCACTACCTTCCCCCTCCTTTCCTCCCTCCTTCTCAGTCCCCCCTTCTTTTCCTTCCCCCTTCTCACGCTCTTCCCACTCCTTTCCTCTCTCCTTCCCGTTCCCTTCCCCCTTCTTTCCTTCCCCCTTCTCACTCCCTTCCCCCTCCTTCCCTCCCTCTTTCCCACTCCCTACCCCCTCTTTTCCTTCCTCCTTCTCAGTCCCTTCCTCCTCCCTTCTCACTCCCTTCCCCCTTTTTTCCTCCCTCCTTACTCCCTTATTCCTCCTTTCCTCCCCCCTTCCCACTCCCTTACCCTCCTCCTTTCCTTCCCCTTCTCACTCCCTTCCCCCTCTTTTCATCCTTCCCTCTCACTCCCTTCCTCCTCCTTTCTCACTACCTTCCCCCTCCTTTCCTCCCTCCTTCTCAGTCCCCCCCCTTCTTTTCCTTCCCCCTTCTCACGCTCTTCCCACTCCTTTCCTCTCTCCTTCCCGTTCCCTTCCCCCTTCTTTCCTTCCCCCTCCTTCCCTCCCTCTTTCCCACTCCCTACCCCCTCTTTTCCTCCCTCCTTCTCAGTCCCTTCCTCCTCCCTTTTCACTCCCTTCCCCCTTCTTTCCTCCCTCCTTCTCAGTCCCTTCCTCCTCCCTTTTCACTCCCTTCCCCCTTCTTTCCTCCCTCCTTCTTACTCCCTTCCTCCTCCTTTCCTTTCCCTTCCCACTCCCTTACCCTCCTCCTTTCCTCCCCCTTCTCACTCCCTTCCCCCTCATTTCATCCTTCCCTCTCACTCCCTTCCTCCTCCTTTCTCACTACCTTCCCCCTCCTTTCCTCCCTCCTTCTCAGTCCCCCCCCTTCTTTTCCTTCCCCCTTCTCACGCTCTTCCCACTCCTTTCCTCTCTCCTTCCCGTTCCCTTCCCCCTTCTTTCCTTCCCCCTCCTTCCCTCCCTCTTTCCCACTCCCTACCCCCTCTTTTCCTCCCTCCTTCTCAGTCCCTTCCTCCTCCCTTTTCACTCCCTTCCCCCTTCTTTCCTCCCTCATTCTTACTCCCTTCCTCCTCCTTTCTTTCCGCCTTCCCAATCCCTTCACCCTCCTTTCCTCGCCCTTCTCACTACCTTCCCCCACCTTTCCTTATCCCTTCTCACTCCTTTCCCCCTCCTTTCCTACCCCCCACCTCACTCTTTCCTCCCTCCTATCCTTCACCTTTTCACTCCCTTTTCCTTCCTATGCTCCCCCTTCTTGCTCCCTTCACCTCTTTTTTCCCTCCTCAATCTTTCTCCCCTCCTTTCCCCCCTCCCTTCTCACTCCCTTCCCTTCTCACTCCCTTCCCCCTCATTTCCTCCCTCCTTTCCACATCCTTCCCCCTTCTTTCCCCCTTCCCACTCCCTTCCCCCGCCTTTCCCCCCTTCTCACTCCCTTCCCCTCCTTTCCTTCCTCCTTTCCACTCCCTTCTCCCTCCTTTTCTCTTCATTCTCACTCCCTTCCCCCCTCTCCCTCTTAATGAGAGAATGCCTTGATGAAGTCATTGAGCTTCAGCACGGCATTTCATTCCCGTGCTGAAACTTGGTGACGGGCAAGAGGCTCTCGAACTTGGGGAAATTGCTCCCCCAGTTCGAATCTAAGTTTCTCTCTTTCACCTTTTTCTTTTTCTCAATATTACTTCGACATTATCCTAATTTCATAAACTTTCTTTAGTCTTGCTTTCCAAACTCTATGAGAAAAATTTCCCTCATTATATGTGTGTATATATTATGTACATGTATATTTATTATCTTTTTTTTCTCCTATGGTTTGGATGTTTTTACATCCATTGTAGCCCCGGCGGGGATGTTCATACATCCTTTATTGCTGCCTGCTTTGATGAGTGGGAGGAGGTATCACGGTTGGGAGGTGGTTGTATTCAAAGCTATATGTGAGAGTATTGGATGATTTCAGCCATCCCGAAGATAGTTTGGACCTTTTTGGCGGAACTATTCTCAAGTGTTGGGTCTTCGGAATCCAGGGGGATCCAATACTTGGGGTAGGACTCTCGGCTTTTGGCCGGAAGCCCGTCATTATAGATATGGGGAGGATGATTCCATAATTTCTTGGTCTCAGTCCTAACAGGCGGGTTCAGCTTACACCTGTGCCTCTATATCTGTTTTGATGCTATCCTTCGGGAAGGGTATGGAGTGGACCATCTGGGAAGTATACTCTCATTGTGCCGATAGTGGAGAGTTCAAATATCCTTTCCGACGTGTGATGGCCTAACATTCTCGAGCAGGTACATCAAACTTACCCTTTTCTCTCTCTTTCGTCTAATGGATTCTTTAAGGAACGAACCCCCATCCCCTGGATACGCTGACTCTCCCCCGGCACTGTTGACGACCTCTGCTAATGTGATAAGGGAAAGCTCTGTTGATGACCTCAGAACGGGAAAGGACCATTCTACTGATATTTCTAAATCAAGTAATTTGGGTAACACGAGGAAACTTCGAATCCTCCATGTTACACAAATTTCAATAGAGACAAATTATGATGATCTATGTAAAGCATTTGAATGCTATGGATGCATAAAAGAAATAAGGATGAAACTTGAAGCTGAAACTTGGGATTCATGGATATCTTATAGTAGTTATGACGAAGCATTTAGTGCAATAAGTAACTTGAATAATATTAAAATTAATAACTTGAATTTCGCGGCTGCTCTCTGCGATAAGGTACCAAAAGATTTAGATGTGTACAGGCCTGCCGATTGGTTGGAAAAAGACGCAGATTTAGTTATGCCCTCCCAGAGAAATCCAAAACCACCGATGTGGATTATAGCTGAATCAAAGGGGGTTACAGGGAATTATTTTAAAATATGCAAATTGATTCAGAAAAAAGTAGGAACTATTGCACCAGGCGATATATATCGTTTCGGAAAAAATAGTTTCCTTATCCATGCCAAATCCAGTACACAGTCGGTAATATTGTCCAATATGAAAATAAGTAATGATGACATTAAGTTAGATGTCAAACCCCACCTAAATTTTAGCTACAGAAGGGGCGTAGTTTTTAACAGAGATCTATATGATTTTACAGAGGAGGATATACTGGCCATGTGCCCATTAAATGTATGGAAAGTTCATAACGTCCCAGGTACATCAATGATAATCCTTACGTTCCAGGATGCTGATGTACCTTTTCATATTATTATCGAGAACGAAAGGATTAAAGTAAGACCCTTCAAGCAGAAGCCATTGCAATGCTTTAATTGTTTTAAATTTGGGCACCCGTCCAAAGTTTGCAAAAATGAGATGTGTGGTATTTGCTCCAAATCTTACCATGGAGAGTGTGCACTTGGAGCCAGGTGTTTAAATTGCAGCTCGAATCACAAATCCACAGACAAGAGCTGCGAGCTATATAAGTTGGAGGAAGCTGCCCTCAACAAATCAAACTTAGAACACATAAGTGTGACCCATGCCAAAAGACTATTAAATAAATCAAATACATATGCTAAGGCATTAAAATCAAACCAACCTAGCACTGCCAATAGCTCAAAAAAAAGTATTTTATCTGACAAAATGTCAAATAACGAGGTAACCATATTACCTCCTGAGGCTTTACCACGGTGTATTAACACTAGGTCATTGCCCATTGCTGTACAGCCTTCAGCCGCCATTGCAAACCTCTCTCAGGCCATGCCCTTGCCTGATCTGATGGAGGTTCCACTTAGACTAACTTACCTGATGCACCTGTTGTGGGAAAGGTGCAAAAACCTCGAATCCCACCATCTATTAATCGTAAAAGAGAGAGACCTCCATCTCTCTCTCCACCCTCCTTTAGAAACGTTAAGGTCATGACATCAAATAAATTTGATGTTTTGTCTGTTGATGTTTCTAATGAACCAGAAGATGAACTGAATAAATCAGAAATTCAAGTTGAGGTCCACCATCCACCTCAACAAATAGATAAAAAAAATACAAAGAAAAACACAAATGTAAAACCCAACATAACAAGACCACCTCTGAAGAAACCTACTGGTAATAATGTTAAATTGAAAACTGCTAATGGGAAGACCTCATCCAAGATGTCTTCCAGAAATAATCCATAGTTTTCTCCTCCATTTTGCAATGGAACTGTCAGAGTTTGAGGGCGAAATATGAAGAACTTAAGATCCTAATTCATGAGCATTCCCCCATAATTGTATGTCTACAGGAAAGTATGCTTGATTCTAACACTCCTAGTTCTCGAGAGTATGTTAGCTATAGAACACCATATAATCAACAAGCAGGGAGCCATGGCGGAAGTCTCATGTACATTCGTCGAGATGTTCCCCAAATACCCATGTCTATACGTACAACCCTGCAGGCAGTTGTTGTACAAATTGATATAGGGAGAAAATATACAATATGCTCTCTACTTACCACCAAATGATGATATTTTATATGATGATTTAGCAGAAGTCATTCAACAACTCCCTCAGCCTTTTCTCTTACTGGGAGATATGAATGGTAGACATCCTTTATGGGGTGATGTTTTGGCCAACACAAGGGGCAATATTATATCATCAATTGTGGAGAATGAGGATGTGGGGCTCCTTAATAAAGGAGAGCCCACGCACTTCCATGTTCAGACAGGTACTTTGTCATGCATTGACCTTTCAATTGCAAGCTCTAACTGCCTTCTTGATTTTGATTGGAGGACATTAGATGATTGGCATACTAGTGATCATGCACCAATCATTATAAAGACCAACAAGGATCCGCCTTTGCAAAGATCGCCACGTTGGAATCTAGACAAGGCAGACTGGGTTAAATTTTCTGAGCTAAGTGAAATCGAAGGGAGAGCAGAACAGTTTGAAAGTATTGATGATGCCATAGACCTACTGAATGGAACTTTTCATACAGCAGGAATCAATTCGATTCTCAAAACCACAGGACTCTTCAAAAGACGACCAGTCCCGTGGTGGTCCTCAGAATTAACAGCCTTGCACAGAGCCACCAGAAAATCTCTGACTAGATTGCGTAGACGCCGTACTGATAAAAATTTGATATCATACAAAAAGTGTAGAGCACAGTTCCGTCGTGCCATGAAAGAAGCTAGACGCCAATCTTGGGTGGCTTTTGTTTCCTCCATTAATAGTAGAACACCACCATCTTCTGTATGGAGGAAAATAAAAAAAATTGCAGGCAAATTTACCCCGAACCCACCACAAGTGTTGAAAGTGAATGGTCAGTTTGTGACCGAAGGAAGTGAAGTTTGTAATGCCCTGGCTGACCATTTTTCAAATGTATCGTGCAAAAGTGTAGCAGCTCCTGGTCACCAGTACAGGAGCATTGAAGAAAAGAAAATTTTAAATTTTGCAACAGGAAGGGAAGAATCGTATAATTCTCCTTTTACTGAAAGAGAACTCGATTCCGCACTTGCTACTTGCAACGATACAGCTCCTGGACCCAATGGAATTCCATATGCAATGGTTAAACATGTACATTTTAATACAAAGTTATTTATTTTAAGTATTATTAATAGAATATGGCATGATCATAGTTACCCAAGTGTTTGGGAACTAGCCATTATTTTAGCCTTTTTAAAACCTGGTAAGGACAAGTTTCTAGCAGCAAGCTATCGACCTATTGCATTGACTTCGTGTTTATGTAAAATCATGGAGAAGATGGTCAATGCAAGGCTGATGTGGTACCTTGAAAAGAAGGGTATTTTATCACCGATTCAATGTGGATTCAGAAAAATGCACTCAACAACTGATGTGTTAATACGACTTGAGTCTTCTATTTGTGAAACCTTTGCTTCCAAACAGCACCATGTGACAGTATTTTTTGACCTTGAAAAGGCATATGATACCACATGGAGATATGGTATACTTAAAACCATTCATGAATTGGGATTGAGAGGAGAGCTGCCACTATTTATTCAACCATTTCTTTCACGTAGAGTTTTTCAAGTGAGAGTGGGGGAAACTCTATCAGAGAATAAGTGCCAGGAAGAAGGAGTTCCTCAGGGTAGTGTGCTGAGTGTAACCCTTTTTGCACTAGCAATTAATGGGATATCCTCAGCCATTCCCCAGGATGTTCTCTCAACATTATTTGTGGATGATCTCTCAATATCATTTGCTGGCACTAGAATGGCAATAGTTGAGAGAAAAATCCAACTCTCTATTGATAAAATTATCCAGTGTGCTGACATGAATGGATTTAAGTTCTCGTCAAGTAAAACTACCATTGTCCATTTTTGTCGTATCCGGGGAGTACATCCAGACCCGGATATATACATTAAAGGTCAACGGATACCATGTGCAAGAGAAGCTAAATTTTTAGGTTTGATATTTGATTGTAGGCTTACATGGGTTTCTCACTTGAAAGCGTTAAAAGCTAAATGTGTTGAAGCTCTGAATATCTTAAAAGTATTGTCCCATACATCATGGGGGGCAGACCGCAATACTATTTTAAAATTATACAAGGCCTTGATTTTTTCCAAAATTAGTTATGTTTGTGAGATATATTCTTCAGCCACCCCAAGCTAGTTAAAAATACTAGACTCGATACATCATGCAGGTATTAGATTGTCTACTGGAGCTTTTAAAACCTCGCCTATCCCAAGTCTCCTTGTTGATGCTGGAGAGTCCTTTACCGAATGTCTTCCATTATTCGGTATTGGTTTAGATTGCAAAGACTCCCTAACTCTCTAGCCTTTCAGACTGCAAGCCTTGTAAGACACGCATCATACTTTGAGTTACACCCAAAATCTCCTCAACCTTATGGCTTTCGGGTGAAACGATTATTAAAAAGTCTGGATATAATTAGAAATAAGGTACTTCCATTCAAGGTATCATCAACGCCTCCATGGAAGTTACCAGAGATATCTTTTTGTAAATATTCTATTGGAGATAAGAAGAATATGTCAGACCTAGAAGCCAGGTCTCTTTTTAATGAACATGTTAAAGAACATAGAGGATCAACTTTTATCTATACTGATGGCTCCAAATCTGATGCTGGCGTTGGATTTGGAGTACATAGTAATGGTTTTAATTGTAGAAGTGCACTTCCTCTGACCGCTTCCATATTTACTGCCGAACTGTATGGCATATTAACCGCTATTGAGAAAATAGCATTGGAGAAGGAGGGTAATTTTACAATTTTTAGTGATGCAAGGAGTGTCCTTCAAGCTATAGAAGTTTTTAATTCTAATAACCCTCTAGTTTTAAAGATTTTAGAATGGCTTTTTATTATTGGACGGAGAGGTATAACAGTTCAATTTTGTTGGGTTCCAGCACATGTAGGTGTGTCTGGGAATGAGAAGGTAGATTCACTGGCTAAGAAGCCTGCATCCGAGTTGCTGCCAAGAAGGTATCCCATTCCCTGTAATGATTTCTTACCTGACATCAAGAAATTGGTTTGCAATAAATGGCAACAGCAATGGAATAGCCTAGATGGGAATAAAATGCGAGAAGTAACAAATGACATATCTCCTTGGAGGTATAATACGATGCCCCGAAAATTGGAGACGTCTCTTTGTCGTCTCCGTATTGGTCACACTCGGTTGACACATGAGTTTCTGCTGAAGGGCCAACACCAACCGTATTGAGACGACTGTTTAGTACCTCTAACAGTAAGGCATTTGTTGACCGAATGCCCCGATTATAACAACTTAAGGAATAGATATTTGTTTGAGGCTCGAGGTGAGGGTGACAGGTTCATCCTTGGCAAGATTCTTGGAAATGATGTGTCCTACCATGCAAGTGGCATTTTTAGATTTATTTCAGAAGCAGGTCTTCTGAAAAATATTTAACTTTTATGACATTCAACTTTTATGATTTTAATTGAATACTCTTATTTTTTATTTTATTTTATTTTTTTATTTTTGTATACATAAAATAAATGTTACCGGCGTCAGTGACCTCAGATGTCAGGATGCCTGAAAACTTTAAATCAATCAGTCAATCAACCCTTCCCCCTCCTTTCCTCTCCCTTCTCATTCCCTTCCTTTCCTTCCCTCCCCCCTTCTCACTCCCTTCCCCCTATGCCAAGGATGAAGGATATAAATTTCTTCGGGTTCGAAGTCCAGACTGTGACATATTCTTCATACTTCTGTATTATGCTCCAAACTTAGGTGTGCAACTCCTTTTTGATACTGGCACTGGGAATAGAAGGCGATTCACAGATGTCACAGAACTATCGAAAGGGTTCACACCAACTTACTGTGCCGCTTTCCTTAGTCTGCATGCATTCAGTAAATGCGATATGACCAGTGCCTTTAAGGGAATTGTCAAGTTGAAACCGCTGTTAATTCTACAGAAATGCCCAAAGTACCAAGATGTCATCAGTTGCCTAGGGGAGTCATGGGAGGTAACCGATGAAATATTCCTTGCTCTTGAAGATTTCATCTGCACCATGTAATCTGCCAAAGCTAAGATAAAGGAGGTTGACCAGCTTCGATACCAAATGCTCGAGTTAAAATGCAGTGATCAGTCGCTGGATTCAAAGAAGAATGTTGATCTTTCATCTCTTGAGCCACCAAGAGTGTCTAAATGAGCATATCAGGAGGTGAACTATCAGGTTGCGATATGGAAACGTGCCTATTATCCCAGACCTGAAGTCCGTTATCCAGCTGTGGATCATGGTTGGATAATGAAGGATGGAAATCTAGAACCCTGTTGGTTCAAGGGAACTGCACTTCCTACAAGTATGGCTGATATACTTGAGACGATGGACGATGGTGAGACGTCTGATGATGAAAACCTTGATGAAAACAATGAAAGTGGTGGAAATATTGATGATGACTATGAAAGTGATGATAGTGGGTCCGACTTGGACTAAGAAAGTTTCAAGTAACAAGATGGTAGATTTCAGGGTCGAAGGACCAAGGACCTCCCTTGTATCACAAGATATTTCCAATAATTACCTTTCCATTAATTAAAAGTGGACCCAGAGGTACCCAAGTAGACCATCAAACTTTATACCTTGCATAGGTTGACTTTTTTCTGAAGTCCAAAGCAACACAGTGTGAATTTTCCCAATGAGGTCTTGCATCATATGAGTATATTGTACATTCATGTACAGTTTTATTGTATTTCATTCATGATTGTCGTAACCTTCAAATACAGCATTTCTGTTGTTGATTTATGTGACTTTCCCCAAATTTACTGACAGACTTGTTGAGACTGCCTTTATTGGATGCTGTCATCTCAAGAACCTGGGTGAGGACACGAATATTATCTCTCTTACTGCTTTCATGGAGGATTCATAGCCAAGTTAAAATCACGGCGTCCAGAGTGGCGGCCATCTTGAATTTCAGCATGATGCATTAGTTGTCATTGTTGAGAAAGCTTTTTTTTTTGGATTCTCTGACCCCAAAACCTGGGAAAACACACCAAAATAATTTCCTTAGCCCCTCTATAAGAAGAGTTAAGAGCTTTATCAGTTTTTATGATTTTGAGGCCAAAAAAAACGACAAATTTGAAAATTGACCTTTTTAAATAACATCTCATTTTCATGATTTGGCCAATAAGTACACTTAATGGGTATCATTCTATTTCTTGAGGTCTCTAGAGATGAAATAAGGCAGAAAAAGTCATCAGATATTGGTCTGGCTGGTCCTCGTGTTTCATTTATGGAGGTGCCTAAAATTTTCACTTGACCCCAAAATTGGTGACCTTTTGACCTCTGGTGACCTAATCATTAAACATAATTGCAAATTGTCTATTTTATCTGTTAGAGAGGCCCAAAACAAACATTTTGATATGTCATTTATCTTTCTCTGACCATTCGGTCCGGAGTTATGTCTAAGTAGGTTTCCCCTACCCCAAAACTGGCAGCTGCAAAATTTTATGATGTCATCATGTAAAGTGGCCGAGGAGTGCTAGTGAGTCCCTATTTTTTCAATGGGAACATTAAAAAATTGAAAATATGGATCAAATGCTACAACTAATTGCACTTATGTCTGTTTTAAGGAGGCGGGATGCAAGGTGAACCCCCTCAGCCCACGGACTAACATTAAAGGTGATTATTTCCGCTGCTTTTCTACAATAGCATACGTCTTTTTACGGAAGAATCTTTGCTATATATATATATATATATATATATATATATATATATATATATATATATATATATATATATATATATATATATATATATAAATGTATATATATATATATATATATATATATATATATATATATATATATATATATATACACACACATATATATATATATATATATATATATATATATATATATATATATATATATATATATATATATATATATATATGAGAGTAGGGGAGAATTCGAACGACAGCACCTGCGAACAAAACGTCATAAGCCTTCTCTTGTCAAAGTCTAAACATTCGTTTTGACTTGGCGTCGGCTTCGTTTTTTAAATTTAGACCTATTTCTGTTGATCTTAACTTTATTTGAGAAAGTTATGCCCTATTTTAGTGTAGGTCTAAGTGAATTGATTTTCAGATGCCTATTCCATGCCTATAACCGTAAAACAATTATAGTGATAACTGCTTATGCAATGTCGAAGTTAGAATTAAAGACATTCGAACACGACATACGTCTATTTCGCACTAGGATAAAATAAATGAATTTGATTTGTAAAACTAGGCCTACGCCATTGTTTTCGATGTAGGTTTTCTCTATTGTTTGAATAATTTTGACATAATCACCTAAAAAGATAATTATTTTGTCTTTCAGTTAATCTAGTTAAATGGGATAGTAATAACACCTACAGTCCGTTGCAAGGGACACATTGTTATGGTAAATGTGTGTGCGTGCGTGTGTGCGTGCAAACATAATACCTCGAACATATCCTTCTCTCTGGTCACGGTTCACTTTATCCTTGCCTACACATATACCGAATAGGCTGGCCTAATCTTTACAGATTCTCCTCTATCCTGACAACACTGAGATTACCAAACAATTCTTCTTTCACCCAAGGGGTTACCTACTGCACTGTAATTATTTAGTGGCCACTTTCCTCTTGGTAAGAGTAGAAGAGACTCTAGCTTTGGTAAGCAGCACTTCTAGGAGGACACTCAAAAATCAAACAATTGTTCTCTAGTCATGGGTAGTGCCATAGCCTCTGTCTTTGGTTAGAGTTCTCTTGCTTAGGGGTACACTCAGGCACATTATTCTATCGTATTTCCCTTCCTCTTGTTTTGTTAAAGTTTTTATAGTTTATAAAGAGATATTTATTTTAATGTTACTGTTAAGATATTTTATTTTTCCTTGTTTCCGTTTTTCACTGGGCTATTTTCCCTGTTGGAGCCCATGGGCTTATAAGCTAGGGTTGTAGCTTAGCAATTAATAATAATAATGATAGTAATAATAATAATAATGATTTCTAAACAGTAATGAGACTGTAATTTAATATATATATATATATATATATATATATATATATATATATATATATATATTAAAGTATATTTGAAAATTTACAGTTTATAATATAGGGTAAAATAATACAGATAATATAACGAAAATATCAATAAATGACACAATATAAACAAAATAGAAATATGGACGTTTCATAAATCGAATTATTCTAGTGATAGTGAGCAGGCAGCGTTGTCAAATTTCCTCCTGACAACATCATTTTCCTTAATAACACTGATACTGAATTAGAAGTTCCATTTACATTTGGCACATGGGACGCTAATCATAGGCTATGCTTGAGCATGGTAGAGAAAATACTAATTATAACTCTCTCTCTCTCTCTCTCTCTCTCTCTCTCTCAAATTTGATATATCTTTCCCTCCTCCCTGTGGTTTTTAATACCAATATTCATTGCCTATGGGTATATATGAAACGTAATTGTGTGTGTGCGTGTGCATTTGTGTATAGACGGAAGGCTAAGCAGAGAGAGAGAGAGAGAGAGAGAGAGAGAGAGAGAGAGAGAGAGAGAGAGAGAGAGAGAGAAATAAGTTAGAGTTTAATCCTATGCAATAGACCAAAGTCCATGAAGTTATCTTTCCTATTTTCACCATCGAAAGTATTAATAATGAAATGAGTTTAATTTACACAATAGATTAAACTGGGAAGCCTGTTGTTTCTTCAGAGCCATTACTTTATGATTAATTCCACTGATCTCAGTTTCATTAGACCTATATCAAACTTTCTCCAACAATTTGACCTAATATTATTCCTCCAGCAAATTTCTCCAACATTTTATCAGTTCTCTTATAATCTACCTCCAACAGTCAATCTCCACAAATCTTTCGTCAGTCTCGCCCAGTCCTCCAAAACACCCACAATTTCAAAACTAGATCTCCCACAATCTCCCTCCAACACCTAATCTTCAACTCTCTCTCTCTCTCTCTCTCTCTGTTCCTGCTTCTTCCTCTCTTACATCCATGCTGTCCAACCTCTTGGATTCCACAAACAATACATGGAGAGAGAGAGAGAGAGAGAGAGAGAGAGAGATTCTCTAAATGTTGTAAGTAATAAAGACTCAAAGATATTGCGGTTTCCGTTGCCACTATACGATGGATTGAAAGCCGAAGGCTTATATCAAGTTCTGTTGACGGAAAAATTTTCGTATAGAATTTTGAATCGTGTCTCCCAACGTCTCGTCCGGTCACACAATATCCATGCTTATGTTGTGTTGTGACAACCAACTACAATATAGACTACTCTCTCTCTCTCTCTCTCTCTCTCTCTCTCTCTCTCTCTCTCTCTCTCTCTCAAACGTAGGGTATGGGGGACGAGAGGGGGAACGTGACAGAAGCTTCTAAGCTTCGAGAGAAGGAAGAGAGGACACAGTGCATGATATGTGTGAGGGAGCAGCCATGGCGGTTAGCAACAATCCAACGGTTATAGAGGGAGAGAGAATAGTTGAAAATGTAGGGGGTTGTAATGCAGGAAGGGAGCAGGGAGTGCAGTGTAGGGAAAGATATAGGGACAATAAAGGAATGTAACTAAAGGAGAAATTTGCGAAAGACTTCACGAGAAGAAGAGCGAAAGGGTGTTATGCAATTAAGCGGTGTGAGAGGGGAGTTTTCAGTGTAGGACAAAGAAGCGAAGGCGAACGACAGGTCACAAAGCGGAAGCAATGAATGGGAGGGAGGGAGGCAGGGATTTGAGAGGGGGAGGGGAGGAAGGAGACACCATTCTGACCTTACTTACATAATAATATATTAGACATTGATATATTTGTTAACACAAAAGGAGCGAAGTGGGATTACCGGTGTGATGGAGATATTTTACAATAAAAGATAGGAGTTATTTTTTCAGGTTAAGCACGAGAGAAGCTGAAGGATACTAGCAATTTAGATTGAGACAAAGGATACTTGACACTTCCCTGATTAATTGGGTTTGCATTAGGAAGGATAGAGCTCCGCGTGGGATAGGATAGGGAAATGGATAGGCAGGGATAAGGACTTCCTGTAGAGCGTGCTTGTGTAAAGGGAATAGGCAGGGAATGGAGGTATGTGTGCTATGTGGGATAGGAGGGATAGGCGGCACATAGGCTATCCTTCCAGGATAGAGAAGGATAGGTTTTGCCGTGTTGATTGTGAACGTAGTATGCCATATCAGCGGGATGATAATGTGAGAGATTGGTTACAGCAGAGATAATAATAATACTAATAATAATTATTATTATTA
Organism: Palaemon carinicauda; assembly: GCF_036898095.1. Classification (NCBI taxonomy): domain Eukaryota; kingdom Metazoa; phylum Arthropoda; class Malacostraca; order Decapoda; family Palaemonidae; genus Palaemon; species Palaemon carinicauda. Next base: position 849,183 of record NC_090727.1, read on the forward strand.
TTATTATTGTAATAATATTATTATTATTATTATTATTATTATTATTACATGTTAAGCTACAACTCTAGTAGGAAAAGCAGGATGCTATTAGCTCAGAGGCCCTAACAGGGAAAATAGCCCAGTGAGGAAAGGAAATAAGGAAAAATGATATATTTTAAGAACAGTAGCATTAAAGTAAATATTTCTCATATAAACTATATTTTAAGAACAGTAGCATTAAAGTAAATATTTCTCATATAAACTATAAACACTTTAACAAAACAAGAGGAAGAGAAATAAGATAGAATTGCGTACCCTGAAGCAAGAGATTAGTCATGTCAGTGTGATAATAATATGAAAAAGATGAAAATTATGGTATTTGAGAATAACATTTTCCTGCTAATTAAAGTAATAAGTTTGTGTGGCCATCGGGTAGTGAAATGAGGAGATCTCTTTCCCTATGCAAAATCTTGAATAATTGAATGGACAATTTGACTAAAGAATGCGGAAGAGAGGAATGGGAGGCTTAATGTGGATAAGGGGAATAGATATAAGATAAAGAAGGGATAGGGAGAGGGTAGCAGGTTAGGAACAGTGGCACTCGAGCAGAGTGCAGGCGCAAAAGTTAGTGAAATATAAAGTGCAAATTCCTTGGATTCGCACCTAGGCCTATGTCAGAGTAAGTGTGAATAACAGTTTTGCCGAAAGACTTACTCATAGGGTAAACTTGCAGACTGTGCAGGAGATTAAGGAAAGTTTATGATATATTACAAACGATCGGGATGGAGGAATTTGAAGTGTATTAACGTTATGGTTTATCTGTGTACAGCTGTAGTACAGTGTCTTTGTCTGTATTTGAATTGTCTCTTTATGTAACCTATTGTTATGTTTTCTTTTCAGCTTTTAGGCTCTGTTTGGTGAACTTCAAATCCTTGCTGATAATAATACCGAGATCTTCCTCCTGGTCCACACTTTTATTTCATTACCCAGCAGTGAGTCATCTGATTGTGGGTTACTTTAAACTATGTACATGATTTTTCATTTCCCACAGTTGAAAGGCATTTGCCATTTTTGGGGATATTCTCCTAACTTCATTAGATCCTCTCTTAAGGCTTCTACGTCTTCTGAGTTCGCAGCATTTATGCCTAGTTTAGTATCAGCATCATCATCGGCAGAGAGAGAGAGAGAGAGAGAGAGAGAGAGAGAGAGAGAGAGAGAGAGAGAGAGAGAGAGAGAGACTAAAAACGTTATCCTGCACTTATTATTATTACTAGCTAAGCTACAACCCTAGTTGGAAAATCAGGAAGCTATAAGCTCAAAGACCCAACAGGGAAAAATAGCCCAATGAAATGAATAAGCTACAAAAGAGGTGATATTCAGAATATATTAAGATCAGTAACGGCATTAAAATAAATCTTTCATAAATATGATCTTATAAACTTAGGTCCGCCTGTTCAACATACAAACATTCGCTGCAAGTTTGAACTTTCGAAGTTCCACCGATTCAGCTGCACAGTTACAAAGATCATTTTACTACCTTGCAAAATATGGAAGTGTTTTATATTCGGTATCACATTAAAATGTGTCATTTACGGGCTTAGCAAATAAGTAAAACTTGACCGCCAAAATTGACACGCCATCAACCGTTATCGGTTCAAATATCGTCCAATCGTTCCATGGAGTCCAATGAGCCTAAGTTAGCGAGTTATATCTCTCCTTCTCCTCAGTCAACACACATTCAAAACATGAAGTTGACGAATGTGCTTGATTATGGAATAAGATTTCCATTCAGGTTTTATCTCTAAAAATAATTTCATCTCAGTTTTGATAGAAGAAGCGAACAAAAATATTGCATTGGACTATTATCAACACAAAAGACTAAAGCTGAGACGGTTTGTGGTGAGGACTGATAAGATGTGTGAGAGAGAGCAATGGAAAGTAACAATCGTGAAATATCAAAAGATCAGTTTAGGGAAATATTTGAAACATGAACTATTTTATCTATTTACTTCTGTCTATAAAATGTTTTGGTAGAAAGATATCATTAATGTAGAATTGGAAACTTTGCATGGAAAACATGATAACATTTCTGTGTAGGTCTAAGTTAAATCTATTGCAAAACATTATTAGAATGTGTGTAGGCTTTACCATGAACTAAAATTATACTAAATATTACAATTATTGATATTCAGATGTAAGATCTGACTAAACTAGAGGGAATTTTCATGATATTAAAAAGTCTACATTTAGTTATTATTATTATTATTATTATTATTATTATTATTATTATTACCTAAGCTACAACCCTAGTTGGAATAGCAGGATGCTATAAACCCAAGGGCTCCAACAGGGAAAATTAGTCCTGTGAGGAAAGGAAATAAGGAAATAAATAAACGATATGAGAAATAACGAACAATTAAAATAAAACATAAAAAAGTGAAAAAATCCAAAGAGATATTTCATTTATAAACTATAAAAGGACTTAGGTCAGTCTGTACAACATAAAAACATATTTAAATTCCTGTCATGAAGGGCAGAGGCAAGGGACAGTGACATTGCCCTATCAAGCAGGACAGTGCCATAGATACCGACCATATTACATCTGATCGGCGCCCAAGCCCACTCTCCACCCAAGCTAGGACCAAAGAGGGCCAGGCAATGGCTACTGATGACTCAGCAAATAGACCTATAGGCTCCCCCAAACCCGCCATCCCTAGCTCACAAGGACGGCAAGGTTACAGTGACCAAAGGAACTGACAATTTTGATCGGGACTCGAACCCTAGTCCAGCAGAACACCAGAAGGAGCGTTTCCGATAGGTGACTGCAACCCTTATTCAGCAAATTGACGTGAATTAAATTCTGTTTTAGATATAGTCATTATTCCCTTCAAAGTAAGACCATGACCAACAGAAGATCGGCGATTGAGTTATGCAGATTTTGGCACTAAATTCCTGCAAATCAGTTTAAAACCAGAAAAACAATTCAGATTATTATTATTATTATCATTATTATTATTATTATTATTATTATTTGCTAGGCTACAACCCTAGTTGGAAAAGCAGGATGCTATAAGCCCAGGGGCTCCAACTGGGAAAATAGCTCAGTGAGGGAAGGAAACAAGGAAAAATTTTAAATATTTTAAGAGCAACAATATTAAAATAGATATCACTTTATAAACTATAAAAACTAACAAAGCAAGAGGAAGAGAAATAAGACATAAGATAGAACAGTGTGCTCGAGTGTACCCTCAAGCAAGAGAACTCTAACCCAAGACACTGGAAGACCATGGTACAAAGGCTATGGAACTACTTAAGACTAGAGAACAAAGGTTTGATTTTGGAGCGTCCTCCTAGAAGAGCTGCTATTAATTATTTTCTCTCTCTATCAACTCTCTCTATGACTCTCTGAATCCAGATCTTCCAACACATCGACCCAGAGCTCACAATGTCAGGGGCTTAGCTACGTCCCTGACCTTCAAAAGAGGTTACTCTGTGATGCAGGTTCTACAAGCAAGGGTGTGAAAACGCCAGACAACTTTTAACAGCCCATTACCTGCAAGACGTGACTCACAGGAGCTCAATGCGATCTCTATTGGTCCTGTGGCGGCTCCTTATTGGACAAGTAGCAGAAAGTTGAGGGCACTGTTACCTTGTTTTAGTCTGCTTGAATGAAAAGGAGTGACTGACTCTTTCTTTTCTTCATCCTCCCCTCTCATGAAGAAAGCAGCAGCCTGGGTTCTCTGCACAAGCCGACTTCAACCACTGCAGGTAAACCACGCTCCCTTGTGTACCTAGTATTGTGTCAATTCTGTTATGTCCCCAACCCCTGGCGAGGGGTTATTTGGAAAGTCTTGGTTGCCACAATTATTTCCTACAAAGACTTGAATAAATGTTACCTTGATAGTCACACTGCTTATCTCAACACACAGATCTAGTGTAGCAAGGTTTAGCTAGGTGTTAGGCTGCCTACACACGGAGCGTTTTTTCGACGACCGTCTTTTATGACGATCGTCAAAAACGACGATCAGTTTTAGCTAACTGTGCTAGCAGACGGTGTCCTACACACGAGGCGTCAAGAAGACGACCGTCATTTTGACGCTGAAGCGTCGGGCGTCATCCTGCTAAAGTTCAGTCGTTATTTGCACTGCTCTGCAAGTGGCAGGTGTGTATTTGCTACAGATGGAGCGTCTCGTTGTGATTTTGTACTCGTTCGTTTTTGTTATCATAGGACTTATGTTTTTATTTAGTGAAATATAGATCAAATTGCTGAAAAATTTATGTGTAGAGACAATATAGAAGTGAATATTATTATCAGTGTCTCTATTTATATTAGGCCTAATGACGCATGCTGTTTTCAGATTTGTATCCTATTTCTTGCAGGTAAGCTTGATTATGGCTGACGAACTAGATTACGAATTGTTTATTGATTTAGTAGAAGAGAGAGTCTGTATCTGGGATCTGAGTAATGATGATTATAAGGACAAACAAAAGAGGGCAAAAGCATGGGCGGAAATTGGAGAACTAATGTCAGAAAATTTCAAGGACCAAAGTGAGAAGGAAAAAAATGAAATATGTAAGTAAACATACTTTATTTGGTGAATTTACAAGTTTGTATTAGTACATTTGTTTACATTTTCTCATATTGCCATGGGAGAGCACCCTCTTCAGTGACAAAATAAGAAGCAAATGAGTCCCTTATTTTATTGGCATTTCTCCCACCCTGAACATTTTCAGCTGATAGTATATTCCCCAATCCTGTTTTATCATTGGGATTGTTTGCACTGTCATGATATCGGTGTCCGTCACGCTTTCGTACGAAATTATGCAGTATGCAACAAGCTCTGGTTATAATTTCCGCTAATTCTACAAATACATTCAAAGGTCTGTGAAATATCCTCCATTTATTAGCTAATATGCCGAATGTACATTCAATGTAACGTCTTGCCCTGCATAAGCGATAGTTGAATATCTTCTTTATCTCAGTTAGCTGATTTCCTGAATAGGGCCGCAGTATTTGCTGTGATAGCGAGAACGCTTCGTCTGCAACGAAAACATAAGGGATTTGTCCCCGCTGATCTTCTACTGTTGCAGATTCAGGAATGTTGAGATTATTGCTTTCAAGTAACTGATAGAAATCAGAATTTTTGAAAATGTTAGAGTCACTTTCTTTACCGTACGATCCTACATCAATATAAGTAAAACAATAATCTGCATCACATACAGCAAGCAAAACTAATGAGAAAAAATTTTTATAGTTGTAATATAGACTTCCTGAATCTGATGGCTTTATAATTCTAATATGCTTTCCATCAACCGCCCCTAGGCAATTGGGGAAATGAGCATTTTTTTCGAAATCGGTGCAAATCCGAAGCCAATTTTCTTGTGATGGTTTAGGCATACATTCATTCAAAAGAACGTTCCAAATCTGACTGCATACTTCTTTTATAATGCTCTGTACTGTGCTGTACCCAATCTTATGCGAGTAGTGTAGATCAGCCATCGAGCATCCACTTCCAAGGTACCTAAAAAAAAGAAATGAGCATTGAAGAAACAGGTTCATATCAGTGGGGTGCAGAGGTCTTGTCATGCCTGGGGCCAACTGGCTAGTTCATGCCCCCCCCCCCCCCCTTCCAAAAATAAATATATAAGAATGGTTACTGACAATAATACAAAACAGATGGAAACAAAATAGAAACTTTATATATATATATATATATGTATATATATATATATATAGCCTACATCATTTTTGACCAACTCAAAATTTACATTGGGGGTGACCCCCACCCCATGGAACCATCCCTGGTCTTCTAACACTGAAATAAATAAAACATACTTTTTATCAAAAAGAAACATGTAGATTACATAAAATTGAGTTAGTCTACTGATTAGAACATAAAATAACAACTCTGACTAACCATTATACAAAATAAACATAATATTTCACTTTTTTTTTTTGCTAACGAATTTTCAAAAATAATTGCACAATTAATTGAATTTATCTTTCCATTGATTGGATGCCCCCCTCAGCTGGATGCCCGGGGCCGTCGCCCCCCCCCCCCTCTCTCTCTCTCTCTCTCTCTGCACGCCACTGGTTCATTTTCATGAAATCAATCATAGTTCAACTTTTGATAACTGAATTTCTAATTATTTTTCTCTTTTCAGGCCGAAACCTTCGGAAATCCATCAGGGATAGATACGCCAGGACCAGAAAAGAGTGTCCCTCTGGGTCAGGGAAGAAAGCCAAAAAGTCTTATGTAAATGAAGAGAGGTTATCTTTTCTATCCAAAATTTATGAAAGTAGGGCAACATCTAGCTCCTTAATCCAGGAAAGGTCAGAAATAGATCCAACTAACGAAGCCTGCAACATCCAAGCTTATGTACCAAAAGAAGGCAATGCTAGGCCCAAGAAAAATAAAAGAGATCTAGTCGAAGATAAACTTATAGGTTTCATAGATGCCAGCAAGAACAAATCTAGTAATGATTTTGTAAAATTTTGTGAGTCTCTCTACCCCAATATGACTGATTTCACTGAGGCAGAGATTTTTGAAGTAAAATCAGACATACTGTATTCGATTCGAAAAATCAAAGAGAGAAAAATGCGCGAACGTGACATAGCAAGTCGTCAATCAACTGCTTCAGGACACATTACGATGTGTGCATCACAAAACTTGATCCCTTGCAATATTGTACAAACTACTCAATCACAAACAGTGCAAGCTACTACTCATACTGTGGCGCCGGGACCAGCGTCACCTGTTGATTCATTTCTTTCTGAATCCTCAGAATTTATGGATGTCATGCACTACCAGAATCTCTAGTTTTTGTTTCATTTTGTTATTCAAGTTCAAGTATTTCGATGAACCTAAACATTGTAAAATTTTCTTACATTTTATTTTTCAAGTAAATGGATAGGCCTATTGTTAAACGTATGCTTCGGCGTATTTTTGGTAATGTTTATCTTAGGTAAATGAATATTAGAGAACTTATGCATTGCCGTACTTTGATTGCATTTTGTTTTTCAAGTAAATAGATAATGGTTAACACATGCTTTGTTTTCTTACCTTAAAGTTATTCCCAGTCTTTCACTAGGTTTTATTGCTTGTCTCATATTGGTGTCCTCTTTTTCCACCGATGATTGTAGGTGACTCAGCAGTTCATCAAACGAATCTTTGGACATTCGGAAATAGTTGAAAAACTTATTTTCATCATTTCTAAGTTCAGCAAATAAATTGGGGAAATATCTGGTTTTAACAGCTAGCAATGGGTGTATCCACATTCTCCTCTTCTTTCTCTTGTAGAGTGTTCTGTATGCTGAATATGCAATCAAAACATCCTCAATTTCCTCATCCATTGCGACAAATAACACAGTCTTTTTTCCTCGACTGCTGTCGCTGCACTGCGAACTGAACCACAAAACAACGCCCCGTGTGTAGGTAGTGGCAGTTTTTACGACGATCGTTGTAAAAGACGGTCGTCGAAAAAACGCTCCGTGTGTAGGCTGCCTTAGGGTCTACTTATTTTTGGTACTGACCTAATCAAAAAAAGGAGTTCCTGGGTAAAGCCAAAAAGCCAGATTGGCAGGGACGTCCACCCTCCTAATGGGTGACTCACCCCTAATAAATAGTGTAGGTTTGTATTCCAGTTACGGAAAATATGACTAATTAAGAAATAATTTGTATTTTTTCCTAACGATACAAAGCTTTAGCTATTTATACAACCTTACCCTCCGACCCTGTCCCCCTTGAAGTCCTCACAGGTGTGTGAGTGAAGGGGGTAACTACCCCCTACCCCCTGCTAACTAGCCGGATGGGTAGTTAACTCTCGCTAAATTTTAATGGCTCGTCCTTTCAGCTTCGCTGAAAATAATCATCATCATCATCATCATCATCATCTCCTTCTACACCTATTGACGCAAAGGGCCAAGGTTAGATTTTGCCAGTCGTCTCTATCTTGAGCATTTAATTCAATACTTCTCCATTCATCATCTACTTCGTGCTTCATAGTCCTCAGCCATGAAGGCCTGGGTCTTCCAACTCTTCTAGTGCCTTGTGGAGCCCAACTGACCATTTGCTGAACTAATCTCTCTTGTGGAGTGCGAAGAGCATGCCTAAACCATCTCCATCTACCCCTCATCATGATATCAACATATGGCACTCGATTAATCTCTTTTATAGTTTAATTTCTAATCCTGTCCTGCCATTTATTCAATTTCCAATATCCTTCTTAGGGCTTTATTCTCAAATCTACTAAATCTATTTGAGATTGTTTCATTGTCTTACCATGTCTCATGTCAATAGAGTAACACCGATCTCGCTGAACTGATATATAGTCTGATTTTTATATGTAATTTCTGGTGATTTGATTTCCAAATTTTACTTAAACTAGCCATTGTCTGATTTGCTTTTTTCATTCTTTCAGTAAACTCTAATTCTAAAGATCCTGTATTGGAGATCATGGTTACTAAATACTTGAATGATTCTCCCTCATTAATCCTTTCTCCTTCTAATGATATTTCATCTTCCATTGCATATTCCGTTCTCATCATCTCTGTCTTTCATCTATTTATCTTCATCCAAGCCTCATGTGATATTTCATGCATTCTGGTAAGCAAGCATTGCAAATCCTGTGGTGTTCTGCTAACAAGGACAGCATACTCTACTGTGTGTCTGCTAAATTCCTATCACCAATCCAGTCCAATCCTTCTCCACCATCGCTGACTGTTCTACGCATTACAAAATCTACGAGGAGGATAAACAGCATAGGTGACAACACATTTCCTTGGAGTTCTCCGTTGTTCACTGGAAATTCATTAATAAGACTCCATTATTATTAACTTTGTACTTGCTATGCTCATGGACATGTTATTGCTTATTAATTTTGATTCAAGTCGTGGCTTTAAATTTTTTAAAAGGTTTCGTATGATTGAGAGGAATAAGGGACAGGACAATGCCCGAGAGACTGACCATATATACAGTACATGGGATCGGCACCCAAGGCCCCTCTACATGAAAGTAGTACCAGGTAATGGCATTCCTTGTTCACAAGGACGGTGATGTTCCAAGACACCCCTAGAAACTATCAAACTTAAGCGGGTCTCGAACTCTAGTTCAACAGATTCCTAGGCAAAAGCACTTCCAATGAGCTACCACATACACATTAGCTGGATGTCAAAAGAAGCCTTCAATAAAAATAGTTCTCGTAGATTGTTTAAGATTATTTGCTTAGTTTTGTTTATATTTTTTTTCGGTGCCCTTATATACTCAAAACTCGACTGAGAAATCTAAGGTTTGATTAGCAAATATAAGCATTCATATATGAAAAGAATGTTAAAGAAGTATTACGACATTGTAAAGAAAAATACACGGTTAAATGTTCCTATTTTGATAAAGATTATATAAAGAAAGCCTGTAAGGATAAGGGATGATACATATTCAAAACACGGAAAAAATATATAATGCCAAAATGATTGTAGAAGGGTCGTATTTTCCTGTCAGCTTTACTAAATCTCTGAAATCGTGTGCTGAGAGCAAAGGTTCTTTTGTGAATGACTCTCTCTCAAAATGCGTTGTGGATTTTTTTGTTGGTTGGAATTTTTCTTGTTTATCTCTAAAGGAAAAGGAAGTGTTTCGTATTTTTAGTTGTTTTTTCATTGGATGAAGGAAAAAAGAAGAATGAAATGCCTTGTGATTTGGTTTAGAAATTGGCCAGCGTTTATTTATTTATCTGTTTGTCTTTTAGCAAGATTACGTCAAGACATTCTGCCGGATTTTCATCAAATTTTAACGTGGGATAGGTATTATGCTCGGGAAGGTCCCATTCGATTTGGTAAGTGATCTGGATCACTAATTCAGGAAGAGTTCTTTCCTAACTGTAATAACAGTTTTTAGCATTATTGTAATGAATGAGGTCTGTTAGTGAAAATAAATGATTACATTGTATTATCTAACGTCAACA
>NC_090727.1:861618-879280 GCF_036898095.1 Palaemon carinicauda
TAAATGTGAAATTCTATACCATTAGGAGAAAAATAGAAACTTCAAAGGTATATTTCATATTCATTTTGTCGTATCATATGATATTTGACCCAAAACGGTTGGCGAGACAGGAAAGTATTTTCAAATATTTTCTAAATCCTACCCCTACCTATGTTATATAGGTAAAGATATGTTCCTATTTTGTTTTTGTTTTTTCCGCTTTGTGTTTGTCTGTTAGCAAGTTGACTTGAGATTCAACGGGTGAAATTTAATTGAAAACTTTGGGAAAATTCTCTTTTTATGGTAATTTACCAGATATTTGTTAAACATCTGTTTGTCATCTCCTCTACTGTATATAAAGAGCAAGTCTCTCTCTCTCTCTCTCTCTCTCTCTCTCTATATATATATATATATATATATATATATATATATATATATATATATATATATATACTGTATATATACACACACAACAACATCATCAACAGCAAATGCAACCGTTTTTTCTCCACTGCAGGACAATTGCCTCAGCCATGTCTTTAGTCATATCCGGGGTTTGGTCATTCTCATCACCACGTTGGCCACTGCAGATTGTTGATGGTGGGAGACTCTAGTCTGATTGCTCAGAGCAAACCAACCTAGTATAGTTAGCCCTGTCTATTACAGCTTTGCTGATCATGGCGATACACAAACCCTTTCACCACGTTAAGGTATTCCCACTCAAAAAGGATATGTATATAAATATCTATATATATATATACATATATATATATATATATATATATATATATATATATATATATATATATATATATATATATATATATAAACAAAATTTCTTGTCATGCTGAGCGGTAACCACTGGGAAAGGACAATGTTCCTCAAATTGCCCAAACTGCCATGTTGTTTTGGGTAAGGGTTGAATCTGTGTGTATGCATATCTATCTAAATATGTAGCCGTCATTCATGACGGGTCGCATACACTGATGAGTATTTAACTATTTCTAGCCATGGAAATCATGTAAAATATCCACCAAAAATGGTTTCTAGTTGCACCTACATTTTCCTTTTCTTCTTTGCTTCCTCTGCAACTTTTGTTTTATAACCTGGTGTCCAATCTCTTACTTGTAAAGTCATTTGGGCAAATGCGGTGTTTCCCCCAATTGCACATTAGCGCTGAGTGGTCCCCTGCACTCCGTGGCTGGGCCATATGGCCAAAATTAGATTAATCCATCAAATGTTACCATATGGAGGAATTCACTAGGTCCTCATTTGGATCATCCCGGGCAATCCAAACTTGGTAAGTTGTCATCTAACTGTACAAGAACTTCACTGTATTAAACTTTTGTGTTTGGAAGGTTCTGAAGATTGGAGCTACCACACAGAAGCCGAACTAACAAAATCTGAAGTACTTTGCTCTTAATATAACTTTACTAAATTATGTCGACGCTGAATAGTTTAATTGGTTTTAATGGCCTATATTTTATAAATCTAATCCATAGTAATGCAACTCGTCAGTATCTAGAGTTTTTAAAGGTGATACGACGGTGTTGTCACATTGATGGTGATATGGTAACACCCTGACATCATACACACAAGTTGAGAATCATTAGATCGTTTATTTCCAGTCGTGAATCCCTTCAGATCTGCTCAATCGGTGAATTTTGAATGCAGATTTGTTTGGATTTGTTCTTTAACTCTGCCAAACTATATTTTTGTTGGTCCCCTGGTAGATACGAAATTGTACATAAAGACGCTGTGTAGGTTTTTGTAATGGAGATAGGTTGATGTCGATTCTGATTACAAAACCAGAATTAGACAGAGGTTGTAAAACCTATTCCAAACAATATTTTCGCTCTATTAAGTCTTGCTGGCTGAGTGAAATTGTTCTATTCTTAACTTTGCTGGTGGAAGAATTCAAGAGTTTTTCTCGCTGAGGACTTAAGTATACTGGAGAACGTGGCTCTGAGTACCCTCCCTCCTGGGAAGAGTATCGAAATTCGAATATAGTTTTAGCTCTTTTCCCTGTTGCGAAATGTAAATCAGGTTGTAAGGGGTTTGGTTGGGTTAATTGGGTCTAACCCAAAGGTCGTCAGTGTTAGGCTCTTCGTAATTAGATTTGAATCTTCTAATTTAGGGTAGCAGTGTTTGTTCATGTGCATCCTGTTTAACTGGTTTGTTAGGATTAAGCTAATTTCTCCCCATATTCTATCGATGAAATAATTTAGAATATATGAAATTATATACATATTCTGGCGTTTAGATAGACGACATATACATCCAGGCAATGTCCTTGATTACATCTGCACCAAAAGTCTATCACCACATGTAGTTTTAATAATCTTGGAGGTTTCTGCCCAGATAAAAATGTTTTCCATTTTGAATCATCATGTTTATAAACAATATTTTTTTTCGTCATAAACGTATTTGAATAATAAAATTACAAAGGTATATATACAATTTGTATTATGTAAATTCGATCTTAAAAGCCGCGATTTTTATTCTTCCGCCTCTGGCGAAGTTACGTTTGGTGACATTTTCGTTTTGTTTCTATTCATGTCCCTTTCGTATCTACGATTAAAGCCGCAAAGTTTCCTTGTCAGAGTATATTGCAGGAATAAAAGTTCCCTTTTTCGATCTAAACATTTTTATTTTAGGATTTTCCGCTAGACTCATAAAGTACTTTTTTTATTTTCAACAAAAGTTTTCTTATTACTTAGATGAGAAATGATTATTTAAAGATATAACAAGAGCAATCAGAGATTTCAGAAATCAGCCAATGAAGATTGTCATAATTTTATATCTTGGCCTTGATTGAGTCTACTGAATAATAATAACAACCAGAATCGCAATCTGGATCCAGATCACCTTCAAAATTCAATGAATTCTTCCAGATTATACTACCTGTCAGCTATAAAAATTTGGGGGAAAATCTGGCAAGAAGTGTTGACGTAATCCTGCTAACAGATAAACAGATAATGAGTAATTAAGTAGATAAACGCAGGTCATTTTATAACCTCCTTGGTGGAGGCAACAATAATGAGTTTCATTATTCATTGCATACACGAATCATTTAGAGAAACCGAGGAAATCCTCGTCAATATTTTATTTTATTCGTAACCAGATTTAAACAAAATGGAAAGGCGTGGTCATGAGAGGCCATGAGTCTCCTTGTCAGATTCAAAGAACATTTTGGGTCACGATAGAAACAAAGCCAGGATAGAAACAATGCTCAGTGACATGATAAAAAAGAACAGTATCCGTGGAACAAAAAATCTCATTTTGTGTAACAATGGACATCGAACAACAAAGGCTTTGCTAAAGGATTTTCCTAACCAGAATTATATGAAGCAGAAAATGGAAGTTTGTATGTTTCAAGACAGTCGATATTTGTTCGATTTTAATAGTTGTTTAATGGTGTTTTTGTTTTGTTTTTATTGGTGCTATTGCTAATTGAGCATTTTTGCCCGTCAGTTGTGTGTGTGTGTGTGAGAGAGAGAGAGAGAGAGAGAGAGAGAGAGAGAGAGAGAGAGAGAGAGAGAGAGAGAGAGAGAAAACTCGGGCAATTGCTAGGGGAGGGGTGCAAATAGTGTCTCTTGTTGCCTTGTACCTGAAATTACTCCAACCTTCAATATCCTTTATAATTTCAGGAGGTAAGAGCTAACATGCGGTGACCATTTATATACCCATAAAACATCTCTTTTTGAAGCAGTTGAAGAAAAAAATTAGAAACTCTGTACTTCAACTGCGAATTGCTTTTCGGAGATCCCATTCTTCCTGTGTTTCAATGGAATTTTATATCAGTGTTAAAAGAAAGTAACTTGTATATCTTTTGAAATTGTTGGTATTCATTGTGGTGCTTTGTTAGTCACTTTTTCTTTGCTGCATTATTTCAAAAATATTTCTTCCTTAGAATTTTGAAGAATCTAAAATAACACGTTGACCTTGCCTTCTGCCATTCAGTAGTTATTATTAAACCATATATGTTCAGACACTTTATTGATAGAAATTGGCGGTAAATTTGATTATACATCGAATAGCCTATATTCTTATTGAACGCGTTAAATTGTAATTACTTTATGAATCGATGACACTTTATTTTTTATAAAATCCTCCCTCCCCCCCCCCACACACACACATATATATATATATATATATATATATATATATATATATATATATATATATATATATATATATATATATATATATATATATATGTATATATATATATATATATATATATATATATATACACAGTATATACATGTGTGTGTGTTTTTGTGTAAAAATACATACATATATGAATATGTTTATATATTTTTATCCTGAAGTTACAAATGAATAATGTACGGAAGTACTTGGCGTAGGTCATGTTATCTTCATATTTCCAATGTTGTCATATATATATATATATATATATATATATATATATATATATATATATATATATATATATATATATATACACACACACACATATACATATACATGCACAAAACCAGGCACAGGGTTTGCTGTAATATTCATGTACATATATATAATATGATTGAGGGTATTTTTACCCAATTACAGTAAACCATTTTTTTATTTATTTAAAGAACGGCATCAATATATAGTTTTTACATTTGTTATCGTTTTGTCTGACTCGTTCATTATGATTTTTCTTAGTTTTTTTTTTCTTTTTTTATTTATGGATTTCCTCATCTGTACTTAGTTGGTCATTTTTTAATTATTCGTTTATTAATTCACATTTTCTATTTGTTTGTTTTGAGACTTTTAATCTTTTTATCTTAAGTGGTGGCCTACGTAGTAATGTCCCTGACTGGGGTTCGAGTCCTGCTCAAACTCGTTAGTTTCTTTGGTTGCTTTAACCTCACCATCCTTGTGAGCTAAGGATTCGAGGTTGGGAGAACCTATAGGTCTATCTGCCGAGTCATCAGCAGCCACTGCCTAGCCCTCCTTGCTCCTAGGTTGGGTGGAGAGGGACATTAGCGCAGGTCATAATATATGGTCAATCCAAAGGTATTGTCCTGCTTGATAGAGCTATGTCACTATACCTTGACTCTGCCATTCATGAGCGGCCTTTAAACCTCCTGATCGTGCCCTTTTTTTTCACTTCGAACTTCAAGTCTCCAAGAAAAATGATCCATCACATTTTCTTTCACTTGGTCGAAGTTTAGGTCAAACTTATGTAAAGTTTCAACGAATTTTGTTAACTCGAAAGAAGGAAAAAGTTAACGAGGTTCTCGAACTCCAGCTCTCAACTTATTGACTTTTGTACTGTAATAGAATCACGAGTCTTAATGTGTATAATACATTGGTTATTTGATAACATATTTAATTACGTAGATTCATCCACTTTAGAATATATTATGGAAACGCGTAAAGTGGAAGTCTTTGATATTTGTAGAAAGCCACTAGTATTTTACTGTTCAAGGCAGCTCGTAATTTTTACTAATATCAAATCAATTTAATTGTAACAGGCTAGTTTTTTTGGTGTTATTTATTCAAGAAGTGATAATGATGAATCTTTTTAGCATATTGAAAGTTTTTTTAATATTTGAAACTTGTCTGGACAATTATTTCAATAGCGCTTTTTAAATGCTTTTTGAAAAGTTTGAGGAACTTATTGGATGATGCAAGTTGAGGAGAATTGCATTAATGGAATGGTGTTAAATTACAAAGGTCAAATTTTCCGCTTTCTATTCCTTTCATTATACTGACCACTAATGTACTGATCACCAGGCACACAATGATTTATCCTCACTCTTCACTAAAGGGACTAACATACCTTACTTATAACTGTTATTAGTAAGGTCATTCTCTTTACTATTGCAGATTTTACAGGCAAATTCAGCATATTGTTCAATTTTTGTGAACCTATAAATTATCAAAATAATAATGAAAACGGGTCTTTGCTAAACTTATCGAAGAAAATAACATTTTATGCTTTCTTTAATTTGCGGTTATGCTTTTGATATTAGAATTTAAAACAGATCTTTCTATGCCCTGAGTATTCCTCTAGTTATATATCATAATAATAGTTTTTTTCCATCTAAAATAAATATATGATTACACCATTCTTTTTTGTGATACTTTCCAAATCAAATTTGTTCCAACACGAATACTTACCTCGAACTACTTTCTTAGGAGTTACCTGTAATCTCCTCTCTACCGACCAGAGTTTTGTGTAGGGTACCCTCAATCCCGTTTTCTATGGAGGCCTACCCCGGCATTAAAGAATGTGCCCCGAGGGTAGGCTTTGCACTAGGTCGATGTCCGCTTGGGTCGATATCGCCAGTAAGTTCTCTGGTCGCGACGTGTCACCACGTCGCTCTCGTTCTCTATCGATCCTTTGTGTGCGTTGTGTGTGTCCCACGTGTTTCCCGTGTGGTAACTTGTGTTCCTGTGTACTGATCCCTGGTGTTCCTGTGTGTTCACCTTCCACCCTTGTGCTTCCCCAGTGTATTCCGTGATTCCTTGCGTTCCTGTGTCTTGCGTTTGTGCATTATGGAGCAAATTAGCCGTTGTCCTGGGCCTAGAGCCGGTAAATCGTGTGGAGCGTTCCTCTCCAAGCCTGAAGTGGACCCTCACTCCCTTTGCTCCTCCTGTAGGGGAAAGGTTTGTTCATCATCGGATACGTGCCCCGATTGTGTAGGTTGGAGTGATATCCAGTGGGTACGTTACGGAACAAGAAAAGGGAAAATCGTCGAAACGTTCACCCAGGAAGGCTAGTGTTACTTCGCCGCTACCGTCACCCAGTGAACGGTCCGACGGGGCCTCTGTTTCGCCGTCCCCTACCCAGAGTAGGGGCCGAGGTAAGTCCATCGTGGGGAAAGAACCGAGCGATCTTCCCCAAGAATCTAGTGATGTGCAGTGGGGGTTGCGGGTCCTTCTCGGGCTAGTGAAGAGCCCAGCAGTGCGTCTGGAGACTCGGCCCTTGTGCTCGGGGGGCATGTGTCCTCCGATGACCCCTTGTGGGGTAGTAACGTTGTGTCTGTGTCTTCGCCCCCTTCGTGGGCCTGTGTTTCAGGGTCTTCGGCAGGCGGCGACAACCAGGGTAAGTTAGGTTCTGCAGGGAGTGATGCCTTCGGTTGGAAACTTCCTAAGACACCAGGTAGGTCCCCTTTGCGGATGGAAGAGGGCCTGGATCCCTGGTTTCCTGGCGTTGGGCGTCAAACCTCGTTCCCAACCCGGCTCACGGAAGTTCCCGAAGAATTCCTACAACCTTCTACCTATGGCACTCAACGAGTCACGAAGTCCCCCACGGTCCCCGCTCCCTCCCGCCGTACGGTAAGTGCAGTGTCGTCGGGCTTTTCAGAGGAGTATTACTCGTCGGGGGAAGACGCCAGGAGGAAACATCGCCGTCGGAGGGAGTGGTCCAGGAGCAGGCGTTCCCGTTCAAGATCGCGCTCCAGATACAGCAGGAAACGCTTCCGCTCTCCAAGACGAAAATACAGAAGGAGTAGGTCACCGGATGGCGATTGGGTCTTCGTACCCCGTGAAGCAGAGGTATGCTGTTCCCCGGACCGCCGGTCCAAGGAGTTCTCGCCAAGGAGACCTCCCTCCAAGCACGGTTTTGACCCTCGCAGGCAAGTTCGCGAGAAGGACTCTACAGGCAGGCATAAGACCGCGAAGCCTCCGGTTCACCCTGCCCAGCGGGGGGAACCGCGCTTCCTTTCGGGCAGCCTGGCCGAACCAGCCTAGCTGGTGCGGCCCTCGGGTCGGAAGGAATGGTTCCCGCTGTCGGGTCAGCCCACGGGAGCAGCGTCCTCGTCCCCCAGAGACCTTGAGCGGACGCTAGTCCTCGCTGGGTCGACGATGCCTGCGCTAACCCCCACCCCTGGTGCGGAAGCCTCCGCCGAAGAAGTCCAGTACCTCGGTAGGGCAGCGCCCCTTGCATCAAGAACAAGGCGTCCGGTGGGTGTGCCCGGTGACCAGGCTCCCCGCGCTCAAGCCGAGGCCTCGGCTGACGGTAGGGAGGGTTCCCCGACGGAGGACTCGGCCTATAGAAGGGTGATTGTCCTTATCAGGAGGCATCATAAAATTGAAGAACCTGCAGCTACCGACGAGGACTACTGGGTCCAACCTTATACGGTTAATGCAGGCCCCTACCCAGCCTAAGACCTCTCTGGCTCTCCCTCTAGCCCGGGATCTTGTCTTAGGGCAAGAATACATAGACAAAGTGGTGGCTAGTAATGCCGAGGCCCCCAAAACTCAGAGTTCTTCAAAATTACTCCAGAGGCTCAAGACTCAGGGCAAGGTATATGTACCGGAAGGGCGTCGACCAGGCCCCTGCAAAGTAGAACCTTCCCTTGACATCCTGGGTCAGGGCGTCTCGGAGGATAGAGCCTCTTCGGCCCCAGTTTGTTTTTCTCCATCGGAAGCCGCCATGATGGAAGAAATGTCGAGGGCCCTGGTGCACGTCTCCTCTTGGCTGGACTGGTGGGCTTCCACCTTAGTAGGGGTGCAAGCCACGTTTGACCCCACGGACCCGGAACAGCAGAACCTCCTGAGGGAACTTATTACCTCCGGGGGCAAGACCCTAAAGTTCCTAACGTACCAGTCTCTCGCCTTGACAGCGAATTGGGTACTCCGCAAGAGAGACACCATCCTGGCTAAGGTGTCCCGAAAGGTCCCAGACAGGGAAGCACGGGCCATGAGGAGCCTGCCCTTGTGGGGTGACTCCTTGTTCCCCTTAAAAGACTTAGAGACCATTATGGAGAAGGTGTTGAAGAGGAAGGATTTAAGCACCCCCAGGCCTACGCCTACAAGGAGACCGCCCTACAAGAGGTCGGTCTCAGACAGTGCCGCGACGGCTCAGGCCTCCCCCAGCATGACGAGGAGAAAAGCTCCTTCTTCCTCCTGGTCCTCAGTGCCTCAGCTCCCCCGTAGGGGGGCCCCAGCATCTTCAGCCTCCTTTAGGACAGGTTATTCTGCCTCCAGGAGAGGCCGTTCAGGCCGCTCCTCCAGAAGGAGATAGAGTGAGAGGCCCCCTATCCCCGCCCAAGCCTCGGGTTGGGGGATGCCTCAGACTATTTTGGCAAGCATGGAAGGCTCACGGAGCGGAGCCCTGGACAGTATCCATACTGAAGGAGGGCTACAGGTTACCATTCTTAGCAGAACCACCCCCTCTAATCCCGGCCAGCCGGGCGGAGTGGCTGGCTCCCAAGGACCCGTTGAAGAAGACCGCCCTTCAAGAGGAAGTGTCCTCCATGTTGGAGAAGGGCGCCATGGAAGAAATTCTACACCCAGGCCCGGGTTTCTACAGTCGCCTGTTCCTGGTAGAAAAGGCGACGGGGAGGTGGAGGCCGGTTATAGATCTGTCGGCTCTCAACAAGTTCATAAAGAAGACAGACTTCAAAATGGACACTCCAAAGTCAGTCCTACTGTACTTGAGGGAGAAAGATTACATGATGACTATAGACCTCAAGGACGCCTACTTTCAAATTCCGGTCCACCCCTCGAGTCGAAAGTTTCTCCGGGTCAAATGGGGTTCCCAGATCCTGCAATTCAAGACCCTTTGCTTTGGATTGTCAACAACGCCCCAGGTGTTCACGAGAGTCTTCACGACTGTCTCAGTGTGGGGTCACGAACGAGGCATTCGCCTCATCCGATACCTGGACGACTGGTTGCTTCTTTCCTACTCGAAGGACCTCTTGAAGGAACAAGGGATGAAACCCTCCAGTTTTGCAAGGATCTGGGCATCGTGATCAACCCGGAAAAATCAAACCTATCCCCATCCACCAGAATGACCTACTTGGGAATGACTCTAGATACCAATTTGGGAAAAGCCTTCCCTTCAGAAGACAGAATAAACAATATCATGGAAATCATTCGGCCGTTCCTATCGGGGCGCCCCAGGAGAGCAAAGGACTGGCAAAGACTGATAGGGCACCTGGTGTCGTTGGAGAAACTGGTTCCCCAGGGGAGAATCAGACTCAGAGCCGTGCAATGGAACCTGAAGAACCTCTGGTGCCAACTGGACTCGCAACAAGTACTAATCCCAGTTCTACCAAACACGAGTCCCTCCCTGGAATGGTGGCATTGCCGGTCGTACTCACTCAAGGGGATGCCCTTCGCGAACGACCCCCCCGAGTTACTACTGTTCACAGACGCCTCCAACCAGGGATGGGGAGCCCATCTCCTCGACGAGACAGCGCGAGGAACCTGGATAGACGGGGAAAAGGAACTCCACATCAATTTTCTAGAGTTGAAGGCAGTCCAGAAGGCTTGCCTACACTTCGCATATTTACTAAGGGGAAACACCGTGGCGTTGATGTGCGACAACGCCACGGTAGTAGCATACATAAAGAAGCAAGGAGGTTTGAAGTCAAGGGAGTTGTGCGATCTCACCATAAAGATTCTAGATTGGGCAGAAGAGAACCAGGTTGTGTTGTTAGCAAGGTTCATTCCCGGGAAGAAAAACGTGCTGGCCGACGGTCTCAGCAGGGTGGGCCAAATAGTAGGGACAGAGTGGTCCCTCCTCCCAGAAGTAGCCAAGCTCATCATCCAACGTTGGGGTTCCCCGGTGATGGACCTCTTTGCAACCAAACTGAATGCCCAACTCCCCGTATATTGTTCTCCTGTACCAGATCCGAAGGCAGCCTTGGAGGACGCCTTTCAGCACAGGTGGGACAACCTAGACGTGTACGCTTTTCCCCCCTTCACGTTGATAAGACAAGTGCTCAACAGAGTAAGGACGGCCCGAAACTTAAAGATGACTTTGGTAGCGCCCTGGTGGCCGGAGAGAGAGCGGTTCGCAGACCTAAAAGACCTGGCGAGTCAACCTCCGTGGCCTCTACCCGACAGGTCAGACCTTTTACATCAACCACATTTTCTCAGACTTCACGACAACCCACAGTCCCTACGTCTTCACGCCTGGAGGCTATCGAGCGACTCCTGAAGAAGGAAGGGTATTCTTCAGCCACTGCTAAGAGAATGTTGCTATACCTGAGAAGGTCTTCAGCTGCGGTCTACCAAGCTAAGTGGGCACATAAAGCCCCTCAATGCCTCTGTCCCAGACATAGTGGATTTTCTGGTATATCTCAGAGACAAAATGGGAATGTCAATCCCAGCCATAAAAGGGGTACGGGCCGCCTTAGGCGAAGTCTTCCTCCTGAAGGGCATCGACCTGGGGTCCTCTAGGCACATCGCGATGCTTGTCAAGAGCTTCGAGCAGTCCTGCCCCCCACAAGCAGGTAGGGTGCCCCAGTGGGACTTAGCTAAGGTCCTGAAGATGTTGAGTGGCCCCCCCTTTGAACCTTTGAAAGATATCGTGGACAGGGATCTCACTCTCAAGGCAGTCTTCTTGCTGGCCTTGGCGTCCGCTAAGAGAGTAGGTGAGATCCATGGGCTGTCGTATGACGTCTCTCATTCGAAGGGGTGGAAAGAAGTATCTTTCAAGTTCGTTCCTTCTTTTGTGGCGAAGACCCAGAACCCAGCTGTCTGGGATCCTAAATTCGAAGGTTTCTCCATACCAGCCATCCCTAAGACGGGTAATACTGAGGATTTAAAATCATGCCCTGTCCGTGCCATTAGAAAATACCTTGAAAGAACGGCTCATCTCCGGCCAGGCATCAAGAGCCTCTTCGTCTCCGCGGGTGTTACTAAGAAACAAGTATCCAAGAACACCATTTCCTTCTGGTTGAGACAAGTTATTGCCAGGGCCTACAAGGAAGAAGGTCTGGCCGTGCCAGGCGCCCCCAGACCTCATGACATCAGAGGTCTGAGCACGTCCTTAGCCGTTGAGAAAAACATGGCAGTGGGTCAGATCCTTCGGGCAGGTACTTGGTCTAACCAGTCGACGTTTACTGCCCATTACCTCAAGGACTACTCGAGAAAGTCCTTAGACGGGTTCTCCATTGGAACAGTCATCTCCGCTCTCCAAGTGGTTTAACGGTAAAAGCCCCAGGCTCAATCGCGGATAGCAACCGGGAGACACAGGTGCGTTTCCTTTCATCCTACCCAGTTGTTCCCTATCCTCATCGGAGATTACCAACTTGTACCATTGGATAACACGTTCTTCACAACTACGTTACTGGATGCAACATCAGAAGTTTATCAAAGGGTGAGTACTTAGACACTAACGTGAGCTCTTTGTGTAGTTACCCTCTCGTCCGTTTTCTAGTATGTACCGTTATACCTAGGCCTCTTGGCCTCCGCTTACTGGGTCTGTAGGTCAGAATAGCACTCCCGCCTCCTAAAGTGTAAGTCTCCTAAGAAAGTAGTTCGAGGTAAGTATTCGTGTTGGA
The DNA here is from genome assembly GCF_036898095.1 of Palaemon carinicauda. Classification (NCBI taxonomy): domain Eukaryota; kingdom Metazoa; phylum Arthropoda; class Malacostraca; order Decapoda; family Palaemonidae; genus Palaemon; species Palaemon carinicauda. The sequence continues at coordinate 873,855 of NC_090727.1, forward strand.
ACAAATCAAAAATTTTAAGTAATTTTTATTTTTCCTAACATACTTACCGAGAACTACTTTCGGGTAATGGCCCTCCCTTCCTTCCCCGAGTGCCTCTCTTCCCTTGCAAGTATTGTGCTACATCAATAGAACTTACTGGCGATATCGACCCAAGCGGACATCGACCTAGCGCAAAGCCTACCCTCGGGGCACATTCTTTAATGCCGGGGTAGGCCTCCATAGAAAACTGGATTGAGGGTACCCTACACAAAACTCTGGTCGGTAGAGAGGAGATTACAGGTAACTCCTAAGAAAGTAGTTCTCGGTAAGTATGTTAGGAAAAATAAAAATTAATTAAAATTTTTGATTTTACAACGGAATTTAACGGTAATTTGAAGTTTTTTTTACACCGATTTTATCTTTTTTTTTTATTATGATTAACAATAATTGTATATCTTTGAAATTAACCACCCCATGCTATTTTGAAATAATTCTGAAACATTTCTCTAGAATTTTTCAGGGGATTTGAGACATTATGATGAAATATAGTCTTCATTCATTTACTGCTATTGTATTTCCCCTTTAGATCATGGAATTCTCTTCATAGTTTGTCCCACCATTACTTCTCTGATTAATTCCCCCTGAATTATTAACTGCATAAATTTCAGATACCATAAAATTATTGGACGATTTTTTTCTAATTATTATGATTGATTTGTCTATTTCTTTTACGATTAAGGTTAGATTTTCTGTTGCCTAAAGCATCATTTTTTTTTTTGTTCGGAATTCTCTTTAATATTTTAATGGAATAGTTCAGATAGAAAATGTTCATACAAGGAAAGAGAAATAGACATGTACAGACGCATATTGTAACGGATGATTATTGTTTATTAGCTTGTTTATTATCCAATTTGTCAATGTATTTATATTTAATATATATTATGATTTTCATACCCAAAAAAGGCATTCAATTTATCATGCAAAACGAATGTATTACCAGTGACGGATGCAGTAAATGGAGGCAATAATACTCAGCTTCTCCTTTCAAGTTGGTAAAATACTTGGTATATATTATTATACAAGTCGTTTGTATTTTCACAAAGGGAAAATTAATGGTTCGCCTGAAGTATTCCCATCAGCCTCTGGCTTCTTTTTTCTTGAAAGGTGCGAGTGATAACATGAATATTATGTTTTTTTTTTTTTTTTTTTTTTTTTTTTTTGCTAAAAGAAGAATAATACACTTTTTTTTTTTACCAAGGATAGAAATTGACAGGTAAACTGAAGGTAGCTCTAAATAGAAAAACCGAAGCAAGAATAGCATATTGAAACTTATTATTCAAAAGACAGTAACAATTAATCTGAGGATCACTAATTTCAATAGTGATTGAAGTAGCTCTTCCGAGAGAGAGAGAGAGAGAGAGAGAGAGAGAGAGAGAGAGAGAGAGAGAGAGAGAGAGAGCCTTCACATAGCTTCGAAGGGGAAATGGTAGGGAAATGCGATAAAATTCGACAAAATTCTGTCGTTATTGTTAAAAAGGTATTTTGAAAAACCCTTGCAATAAATGTTTCGAAACGTTTTAGTGAGATATAACAGCTATTAGCGTATATAACTTCTGATTTTTCTTCCAGCACATGAGGTAGCGAAGCCGTAAATTTGGTGGTATTTTTAAGAGAATTTAAAAAAGATCTTTTTTTTATGAGATAATGAAAGCAGTCAAAGCAATTAAACGCAAAACACCAGGTAAAAACGGCATAAACAATCTAATCTAATGCTATCAAAACTACCAATGGTGGCATGGAGAAGACTCCAACAAATATTAAACCTGACATTCTCAACGGGATATTACCCAAAACCAAACAAAGAAGGAATACACATATTTTCCCTCAAACCAGAAAAAGACCCAAAACTTCAAGCAAACAGAAGGCCAATCACTCTGCTGGAAGTGCCGGGAAAAGTGTTTGAAAAAATCATAAACAAGACGAAGGAGATTCCTGAAAAATAACAATGAATTCTACAAACACCAACACGGTTTCGGGACAAGGAGAAGCACTGAAACTGCCCTCATGGCAATTTACGAAATAATAGCCATGAAAAAGTATGGCAATGACGGCCTCACATATAAAATACTCCAATTGAAACTACCAATAATAATGGAAAAACTCCTCTCAAGCTACATAAAAGTCAACTGTCAGAATACGTAGCAGAGATATGGGAAACTGGGAGAAACAATCGATATAAAAAGTGGGATACCACATGGGGGCATACTATCCCCAACACTTTATAATCCACATAACAGATATGCCAACCATCCCTGAATATGCCATAAACTATGCCTATGCAGATAAGATAAAACAAGTAATAATGCATCCTACAAATTCTAAAAGATTTTTGAAAATAAAAACTGAAAGAGAGATCCAAAGAATGAATGATTACGAAAAAAAGTGGAAAATAATAACAAACAGCAACAAATACCAACTCTTATCAGTATCAAAAAATAAACCAGCACCGATAATAATTGAGGAAAAAAATCAACAAATTGGATTAAAAATAAATCTGGTTCTATTAGATTAAACCTGAAGGAGTCTATGTTTCCCCGGTGAAATACTTTATATACTTTTTTATTTTGGCGAATCTTCTAGATTAGGGAAGGTCTTTGATATAGGGCTTCTTAATTTCAGCCGCATACGCCCCCCCCCCCCCCTTCTTTTGCACATACAGATTTGTAAGGATATCAATGGTAAGATACAAGGTACTCGTAGAAATGTTGTTGTTGTTGTTGTTTGTAGGTTAAAAGGTTTAAAAGCCACTCAAGAATGGCAGAGGCAAAGGACAGTGACAGTGCCCTAGAGACTGACCATACACATATATGATCAGCTCCCAAGTCGCCTCTCCACTCAAGCTAGATCGAGAGAGGGCCAGGCAATGGCCACTGGTGATTCAGCAGATAGACCTATAGGTTCCCGTAAATCCCCAATCCTTAGATCACAAGTATAGTAAGGTTACATACACTCCAAGAAGCTAACTAGTTTGAGCGGGAGTCGAACCTCGGCAGGGACGTTTCCTGTGTCCTGATACAAAGTCTTGCGGGATTATGGATCATGCACTGCCCTTTTGATAGCAAGGCTTAAAAGATAAAACGATTACTTCTCTTGAATTTTTTATTGCATTTGCTTCTTAAACGAATATCAAAATCCCCTGCAACTCGAAAAAGTTTCAAGGTACCATTTCTTTTTAATGGTGGGCAAAAAAAATCCCCATTCTTACACCAGTTGTATTTCGATAAAACAAAATGGGGAAAAAGAAATGTAATTGACAAGTAAAGATACAGTCGCTAGGCTTAACTTTTCCCGCTGACCAATGTGTTATTAGTTACTGTTGTTCGCGGCCCCTCAAAAATGACGGCTATAGATTTAGATAGGTATTCACACTCCCACAGATTCATCCCGTCCTACCCCATTTGGGGGTACCTTCTCTCACCAGAGTATGACTAATACCTCTCCACCTACCCAAGAGACGGGGAGGGACCGAGTAGTCATGCGTTTGACAATATCACTCATTGTGACAGGAAAGATATATATATATATATATATATATATATATATATATATATATATATATATATATATATATATATATATATATATAGCCAAACACTTGTGTTGGAGTCGCACTCAAGCTCGATAGTTTCTTGTAGTGTCTGCAATCTCACCAACCTTGTGATCTTAGGATGAGGGGTTTGAAGAGCCTGTAAATCTACCTGCTGAGTCATTAGCAACCATTGCCTGGCCCTCTCTGGTCCTACCTGGGTGGAGTTTGCTTGGGCGATGACCATCTGTTTATATGTTAGTCTCCAGGACATTGTCCTGCTTGCTAGGGCAATGTCACTGTCCCTTGCCTGTGACATTCATGAATGGCCCTTAAACCTTTAAACCTGCCTATGATAAAGCGGAGATGAGTCTGTTCATTATCTTTCAGGTATCAATAACCAATTAATTTTGACATTTGTTTCCGTTCTTTGGTGGTTAGGCAACATGGGCACTCCATCAGGAAGTTAATTGCAGCGTAAGAAGACTCATTCGTGTTTAAGTCTCGCTTCTTAATTAAGGAACTTATTTCCAGATTCGCACTCTTACTCTCGTATAGTTCATTGTCTATTAAGACTTGTCATTTTGCATTCTAATTATTCCGTCTCTTAAATGTCTAGAGTTCATTGGGGGAAGAGGAATGTCACCTCAGCCTCGTTTCTTCGCAAGGACTAATGAAAGAACTGTTCCCAGGAATGTGGACTTGCTTGTAGAGGCTACGTTTGGTAATATCACTTAATCACTGCTTGAATTGATTTACTGAATTATATGCAATTTTTTTTTTTATTTAATGCTATGGACGTAAGCTAGAGGAAACAAGGCTAATTTTTTCAACTCATTTAGCAAATGGTAACATAAGAAGCTATGCATTTTTATTACTTATTTCGTTCTCTCGGTATTAGCTTTGCAACGTTTGTTATTTTCATTCATACAGTATATAGATCAATGAAATGTCCTCACACACATAATAGGTGAAAACGCATTTCATCTTTGTTGAACTCAAGAGTAAACAATTAGCAACATTTTTGTATACTTAGAGAGAGAGAGAGAGAGAGAGAGAGAGAGAGAGAGAGAGAGAGAGAGAGAGAGAGAGAGAGAGAGAGAGAATAGGAAAGAGAACTGACATCTTTACATAATGCCCACACACGTCGTGCGCTGTAGAAGGGTAGTGCTGTCAATACACTTCATGTGGTGCACTGTAGGCATCACTTGGGGGTCTTTGCTGCTTTCCATTGGTCCCTTGCTGCTTTTACTCTACAACTTTCTTTTTATTTCCAGCTTCCCAATTGCTGTCCAACTCTTCTAACTTTTATTGCACAGTGTAACTGTCGTTTGTCCACTGTATCCTCTTTAGAAAGTTAGGCTACACGAAATACAAAAATACAAAATATCCAACCGAAGAGGATATGTAATTTTTGTGTCCATGTATTGTAGGTTCGAGTCAAAGTAACTTTTTTTTTTCCATAATGAGGACGGGAGTCCAAACAGAATATGAAAGTTTGCTTTTTCTCCTTGCTATGTAACAACGGAACTTTGTCTATAAATTACATTAGGCTGCGTGTGGTTGACATTCAAGTATTTTTATAATGATTTTTCTAACTTTCGACAGGACGAAATAAAATCAAGCCGTCAGGTGTAGCGAAAAAATGCCTCTTTGGTATCAGGAATATCGTAAATTACTGTAACTCCCCCTCTCTCTCTCTCTCTCTCTCTCTCTCTCTCTCTCTCTCTCTCTCTCTCTCTCTCTCTCTCTCTCCTTATATTTAGGTCTCTTTCCTTTTCTGAAAATTCTCCTGTAAATTCAGTGCATAATATTTAAATGTAGGAACATGATTCGTTATAAAATACATATTAAACTCGCA
>NC_090727.1:879780-889780 GCF_036898095.1 Palaemon carinicauda
AGAGAGAGAGAGAGGTTTTCTCAAGTGTTTCGATAACAGTTTAGAACCGATACATAATCTGGTATAGATAAGAGAGAGAGAGAGAGAGAGAGAGAGAGAGAGAGAGAGAGAGAGACGTTTTCTCAAGTGTTTCGATAAGTTTAGAACCGATACATAATCTGGTATAGATAAGAGAGAGAGAGAGAGAGAGAGAGAGAGAGAGAGAGAGAGAGAGGTTTTCTCAAGTGTTTCGATAACAGTTTAGAACCGATACATAATCTGCTATAGATAAGAGAGAGAGAGAGAGAGAGAGAGAGAGGTTTTCTCAAGTGTTTCGATAACAGTTTAGAACCGATACATAATCTGCTATAGATAAGAGAGAGAGAGAGAGAGAGAGAGAGAGAGAGAGAGAGAGAGAGAGAGAGAGAGAGAGAAACTAAGTTTACTATGAACAAGTTCTTTCCCATAAAGTTCAATTAATTTCCCTCTCCCCTTTTTAGAAGAATAAAATAAACTAAAACTTTATTACCAAGTTTTAAACCAAGTTCAAAACTTCCCAAACATTGCATTCGTAGTGTTCTGCATACTTGTGCATACACGTAAGCATTATGCATACGCATTCGTAAATAGGGTTTAAGAAATCGCCCTACGAAATCTACCCATATTAACCCTTTCATAAAACTTTAATAAACTTGAACTATTTTAACCAAAAAATAGCAAGTTCATTTGCCCGTAAAACTTCGTGAAAACTTTACCCAAAACTTCTTCTAAACTTGAGAGAAGGAAGTTTTATATAATCTTAATAAAGGCATCGATTATAAGCAATTTATATAATCCCCCATAACGACTTACCTATCAGTAGAACAGTCGCTATTGCAAAAAGCCTCAACATTGTTCAACACTTAAAAAATCAGTGACGCTTTTTTTTCTCACTTATGGACCGCACTCCGTCACGTCTGTGATAAGACTGGCGCCTTGTTCACGCCCTGGCCTACACACACACACTACACGCGAACGCACGGACGACGCACTCACATACTTAGCTGAAGGCGAATACCCTGCCACCTGGTGGCGACCCGCGTAACTATTCTCGAGTCGACACGATTTATTGGCTGCACAATATGTAGCAATTCTCTTAGATATTTTGCACGTCCGGCTCCGATAACTTGATGGGTTATTGTACATATTTCAAACTCTATTCTCGCTTTAATAGGCAGACAGTGTAAATCAATTAGTATAGGAGAAATCCTTTCTCTAGGTGGGACACCTTTTATCAGTCTAGCTCCTCTGTTTATTACAATTTTTACTTAATTTACGTTGAGCACTGCTTTTTGGGGGGCCTATTTAGAGAAACTCTCCATTCTATAGGACCTATAAAATCAGTTTATTGTATACAAGGGTAAAAGAGACTCCTTGGCTTCGGTAAGCAGCTCTTCTAGGAGAAGGACACTCCAACATCAAACCATTGTTCTCTAGTCTTGGGTAGTGCTATAACCTCTGTACCATGGTCTTCCACTGTCTTGGGTTAGAGTTCTCTTGCTTGAGGATACACTCGAGCCCACTCCTTTATCTTATTTCTCTTCCTCTTGTTTTGTTAAAGTTTTTATAGTTTATAGAGGAGATATTTATGTTAATGCTGTTACTCACCTTAAAATATTTGATTTTCCTGTTTTCATTTCCTCACTGGGCTATTTTCCCTGTTGGAGCCCCTGGGCTTATAGCATCCTGCTTTTCCAACTAGGGTTGTAACTTAGCAAGTAATAATAATAATAATAATAATAATAGTAATAATAATGATAATAATCATAATAATAATAATAATGATAATAATAATAATAATAATCATAATAATAATCATAATAATAATAATAATCATAATAATAATAATAATGTTGCATATCAAACTGCAAAACTGGTGTTTATTGTCAAACCCACATTACTATAACACTTAAAGTTTCAGTTTCTTCTTGAACAAGTTATTTTATCATTCATCAATTTGATATGAATTGTTTTTATAAAAGATTAAATATTTACATAGACACTATTTATGGTAATTTCTTCAATTCCAAATCATAAGCTTGAAATTTCTTGACCAATATATGACCACCAGGTTTGTTCAATTTAGTGCAGTTTATAACTTCCATTTGTAGGTTTTCTGTTGAAAGAGAAAAGAAAAGATTATTCTAATGATTTTATTACGAATATAAAAAATATCCCCTGGGCTTATAGCATCTTGCTTTACCACCTAGTGATGTAGCTTAGCTAGTAATAATAATAATAATAATAATAATAATAATAATAATAATGATATTCAATACCGAATTCTACCTTTGGGAGTGTATATCCTATGGAAATTCACTTATGATAAATGCTTCTGGTTGAGGAAGGATTCGAACCTATGCGCTGAGCCGAAACAATGCAATGGACGATTTTACGATTGGTAAAGTCATCCCAACAGACATTGTTTCAGCTCATGGCATACGTTCGAGTCCTTGTTCAGACAAAAGCATTTATCATAAGTGAATTTCCATAGGATATACACTCCCAAAGGTAGAATTCGGTATTGAATGTCATTGTGGTATATATATATATATATATATATATATATATATATATATATATATATATATATATATATATATATATATATATATATATATACTGTATATATTATTAAAACACATCATATAAGGGTTTCGCCCTTACCAAGGGGCTCATCAGGCGGGTTCAGCCAACTTCCACTTTTGGGAAAGATAGAAGCCAGCAAGGTTCCCACGACCCTCCTCACCACTACCTCATTTAATCCAAGCAGCATGAAGCCAGAAAATTAAGCCAAGCTTCTTTAGGCCAGGCAATGAAGCCAAGCCTTTGATCCAAAAAGCAGGAAGCCAGACAATGAAGTCAAGCTTCTTTAGGCCAGGCAATGAAGCCAAGCCTTTAATCCAAAACGCAGGAAGCCGGACAATTAAGCCAAGCTTCTTTAAGCCAGGCAATTAAGCCAAGCCTTTGATCCAAAAAGCAGGAAGCCAGACAATGAAGTCAAGCTTCTTTAGGCCAGACAATGAAGCCAAGCCTTTAATCCAAAAAGCATGAAGCCAGACAATTAAGCCAAGCTTCTTTAGGCCAGGCAATTAAGCCAAGCCTTTGATTCAAAAAGCAGGAAGCCAGACAATGAAGTCAAGCTTCTTTAGGCCAGGCAATGAAGCCAAGCCTTTGATCCAAAAAGCAGGAAGCCAGACAATTAAGCCAAGCTTCTTTAGGCCAGGCAATTAAGCCAAGCCTTTGATCCAAAAAGCAGGAAGCCAGACAATGAAGTCAAGCTTCTTTAGGCCAGGCAATTAAACCAAGCCTTTAATCCAAAAAGCAGGAAGCCGGACAATTAAGCCAAGCTTCTTTAGGCCAGGCAATGAAGCCAAGCCTTTGATCCAAAAAGCAGGAAGCCGGACAATGAAGATAAGCTTCTTAGTGGCTAGGCAATGAAGCCAAGCCTTTAAAAAAATCCAAGCAGCACGAAGCCGGGCGATGAAGTCGAGCTTATTTGGGGCCAGGCAATGAAGCCAAGCCTTTAAAAAATCCAAGCAGCACGAAGCCGGGCGATGAAGCCGAGCTCCTTGGGGCCAGGCAATGAAGCCAAGCCTTTAAAAAAATCCAAGCAGCACGAAGCCGGGCGATGAAGCCGAGCTTCTTTGGGGCCAGGCAATTAAGCCAAGCCTTTAATCCAAAAAGCAGGAAGCCAGACAATTAAGCCAAGCTTCTTTAGGCCAGGCAATGAAGCCAAGCCTTTGATCCAAAAAGCAGGAAGCCAGACAATAAAGTCAAGCTTCTTTAGGCCAGGCAATGAAGCCAAGCCTTTGATCCAAAAAGCAGGGAGCCGGACAATGAAGCCAAGCTTCTTTGGGCCAGGCAAAAAGCCAAGCCTTTAAAAAAATCCAAGCAGCACGAGCCGGGCGATGAAGCCGAGCTTCTTTGGGGCCAGGCAATGAAGCCAAGCCTTTAAAAAATCCAAGCAGCACGAAGCCGGGCGATGAAGCCGAGCTTCTTGGGGCCAGGCAATGAAGCCAAGCCTTTAAAAAAATCCAAGCAGCATGAAGCCGGGCGATGAAGCCGAGCTTCTTTGGGGCCAGGCAATTAAGCCAAGCCTTTAATCCAAAAAGCAGGAAGCCAGACAATTAAGCCAAGCTTCTTTAGGCCATAAATGAAGCCAAGCCTTTGATCCAAAAAGCAGGAAGCCAGACAATGAAGTCAAGCTTCTTTAGGCCAGGCAATGAAGCCAAGCCTTTGATCCAAAAAGCAGGAAGCCGGACAATTAAGCCAAGCTTCTTTAGGCCAGGTAATTAAGCCAAGCCTTTGATCCAAAAAGCAGGAAGCCACACAATGAAGTCAAGCTTCTTTAGGCCAGGCAATGAAGCCAAGCCTTTAATCCAAAAAGCATGAAGCCAGACAATTAAGCCAAGCTTCTTTAGGCCGGGAAATTAAGCAAAGCCTTTGATCCAAAAAGCAGGAAGCCAGACAATGAAGTCAAGCTTCTTTAGGCCAGGCATTGAAGCCAAGCCTTTAATCCAAAAAGCAGGAAGCCAGACAATTAAGCCAAGCTTCTTTAGGCCAGGCAATTAAGCCAAGCCTTTGATCCAAAAAGCAGGAAGCCAGACAATGAAGTCAAGCTTCTTTAGGCCAGGCAATTAAACCAAGCCTTTAATCCAAAAAGCAGGAAGCCGGACAATTAAGCCAAGCTTCTTTAGGACAGGCAATGAAGCCAAGCCTTTGATCCAAAAAGCAGGAAGCCGGACAATGAAGCCAAGCTTCTTAGGGGCCAGGCAATGAAGCCAAGCCTTCAAAAAAATCCAAGCAGCACGAAGCCGGGCGATGAAGCCGAGCTTCTTTGGGGCCAGGCAATGAAGCCAAGCCTTTAAAAAATCCAAGCAGCACGAAGCCGGGCGATGAAGCCGAGCTTCTTGGGGCCAGGCAATGAAGCCAAGCCTTTAAAAAAATCCAAGCAGCACGAAGCCGGGCGATGAAGCCGAGCTTCTTTGGGGCCAGGCAATTATCCAAGCCTTTAATCCAAAAAGCAGGAAGCCAGACAATTAAACCAAGCTCCTTTAGGCCAGGCAATGAAGCCAAGCCTTTGATCCAAAAAGCAGGAAGCCAGACAATGAAGTCAAGCTTCTTTAGGCCAGGCAATGAAGCCAAGCCTTTGATCCAAAAAGCAGGAAGCCAGACAATGAAGTCAAGCTTCTTTGGGGCTAGGCAATGAAGCCAAGCCTTTAAAAAAATCCAAGCAGCACGAAACCGGGCGATGAAGCCGAGCTTCTTTGGGGCCGGGCAATGAAGCCAAGCCTTTAAAAAATCCAAGCAGCACGAAGCCGGGCGATGAAGCCGAGCTTCTTGGGGCCAGGCAATGAAGCCAAGCCTTTAAAAAAATCCAAGCAGCACGAAACCGGGCGATGAAGCCGAGCTTCTTTGGGGCCAGGCAATGAAGCCAAGCCTTTAAAAAATCCAAGCAGCACGAAGCCGGGCGATGAAGCCGAGCTTCTTGGGGCCAGGCAATGAAGCCAAGCCTTTAAAAAAATCCAAGCAGCACGAAGCCGGGCGATGAAGCCGAGCTTCTTTGGGGCCAGGCAATTAAGCCAAGCCTTTAATCCAAAAAGCAGGAAGCCAGACAATTAAGCCAAGCTTCTTTAGGCCAGGCAATGAAGCCAATCCTTTGATCCAAAAAGCAGGAAGCCAGACAATGAAGTCAAGCTTCTTTAGGCCAGGCAATGAAGCCAAGCCTTTAATCCAAAAAGCAGGAAGCCGGACAATTAAGCCAAGCTTCTTTAGGCCAGGCAATTAAGCCAAGCCTTTGATCCAAAAAGCAGGAAGCCAGACAATGAAGTCAACCTTCTTTAGGCCAGGCAATGAAGCCAAGCCTTTAATCCAAAAAGCATGAAGCCAGACAATTGAGTCAAGCTTCTTTAGGCCAGGCAATTAAGCCAAGCCTTTGATCCAAAAAGCAGGAAGCAAGACAATGAAGGCAAGCTTCTTTAGGCCAGGCAATGAAGCCAAGCCTTTAATACAAAAAGCATGAAGCCAGACAATTAAGCCAAGCTTCTTTAGGCCAGGCAATTAAGCCAAGCCTTTGATCCAAAAAGCAGGAAGCCAGACAATGAAGTCAAGTTTCTTTAGGCCAGAAATTACACCAAGCCTTTATTCCAAAAAGCAGGAAGCCGGACAATTAAGCCAAGCTTCTTTAGGCCAGGCAATGAAGCCAAGCCTTTGATCCAAAAAGCAGGAAGCCAGACAATGAAGCCAAGCTTCTTTGGGGCTAGGCAATGAAGCCAAGCCTTTAAAAAAATCCAAGCAGCACGAAGCCGGGCGATGAAGCCGAGCTTCTTTGGGGCCAGGCAATGAAGCCAAGCCTTTAAAAAAATCCAAGCAGCAGGAAGCCGGGCGATGAAGCCGAGCTTCTTTGTCGCCAGGCAATGAAGCCAAGCCTTCAAAAAAAAAATCCAAGCAGCAGGAAGCCGGGCGATGAAGCCGAGCTTCTTTGGCGCCAGGCAATGAAGCCAAGCCTTCAAAAAAATCTAAGCAGCAGGAAGCCGGGCGATGAAGCCGAGCTTCTTTGGGGCCAGGCAATGAAGCCAAGCCTTCAAAAAAAAATCCAAGCAGCAGGAAGCCGGGCGATGAAGCCGAGCTTCTTTGGGGCCAGGCAATGAAGCCAAGCCTTCAAAAAAAAATCCAAGCAGCAGGAAGCCGGGCGATGAAGCCGAGCTTCTTTGGGGCCAGGCAATGAAGCCAAGCCTTCAAAAAAAATCCAAGCAGCAGGAAGCCGGGCGATGAAGCCGAGCTTCTTTGGGGCCAGGCAATGAAGCCAAGCCTTCAAAAAAAAATCCAAGCAGCAGGAAGCCGGGCGATGAAGCCGAGCTTCTTTGGGGCCAGGCAATGAAGCCAAGCCTTCAAAAAAAAATCCAAGCAGCAGGAAGCCGGGCGATGAAGCCGAGCTTCTTTGGGGCCAGGCAATGAAGCCAAGCCTTCAAAAAAAAAATCCAAGCAGCAGGAAGCCGGGCGATGAAGCCGAGCTTCTTTGGGGCCAGGCAATGAAGCCAAGCCTTCAAAAAAAAAATCCAAGCAGCAGGAAGCCGGGCGATGAAGCCGAGCTTCTTTGGGGCCAGGCAATGAAGCCAAGCCTTCAAAAAAAAAATCCAAGCAGCAGGAAGCCGGGCGATGAAGCCGAGCTTCTTTGGGGCCAGGCAATGAAGCCAAGCCTTCAAAAAAAAAATCCAAGCAGCAGGAAGCCGGGCGATGAAGCCGAGCTTCTTTGGGGCCAGGCAATGAAGCCAAGCCTTCAAAAAAAAAATCAAGCAGCAGGAAGCCGGGCGATGAAGCCGAGCTTCTTTGGGGCCAGGCAATGAAGCCAAGCCTTCAAAAAAAAAAATCCAAGCAGCAGGAAGCCGGGCGATGAAGCCGAGCTTCTTTGGGGCCAGGCAATGAAGCCAAGCCTTCAAAAAAAAAATCCAAGCAGCAGGAAGCCGGGCGATGAAGCCGAGCTTCTTTGGGGCCAGGCAATGAAGCCAAGCCTTCAAAAAAAAAATCCAAGCAGCAGGAAGCCGGGCGATGAAGCCGAGCTTCTTTGGGGCCAGGCAATGAAGCCAAGCCTTCAAAAAAAAAATCAAGCAGCAGGAAGCCGGGCGATGAAGCCGAGCTTCTTTGGGGCCAGGCAATGAAGCCAAGCCTTCAAAAAAAAAAATCCAAGCAGCAGGAAGCCGGGCGATGAAGCCGAGCTTCTTTGGGGCCAGGCAATGAAGCCAAGCCTTCAAAAAAAAAATCAAGCAGCAGGAAGCCGGGCGATGAAGCCGAGCTTCTTTGGGGCCAGGCAATGAAGCCAAGCCTTCAAAAAAAAATCCAAGCAGCAGGAAGCCGGGCGATGAAGCCGAGCTTCTCTGGGGCCAGGCAATGAAGCCAAGCCTTCAAAAAAAAAATCCAAGCAGCAGGAAGCCGGGCGATGAAGCCGAGCTTCTCTGGGGCCAGGCAATGAAGCCAAGCCTTCAAAAAAAATATCCAAGCAGCAGGAAGCCGGGCGATGAAGCCGAGCTTCTCTGGGGCCAGGCAATGAAGCCAAGCCTTCAAAAAAAATATTCCAAGCAGCAGGAAGTCGGGCGATGAAGCCGAGCTTCTCTGGGGCCAGGCAATGAAGCCAAGCCTTCAAAAAAAAAAATCCAAGCAGCAGGAAGCCGGGCGATGAAGCCGAGCTTCTCTGGGGCCAGGCAATGAAGCCAAGCCTTCAAAAAAAAAATCCAAGCAGCAGGAAGCCGGGCGATGAAGCCGAGCTTCTTTGGGGCCAGGCAATGAAGCCAAGCCTTCAAAAAAAAATCCAAGCAGCAGGAAGCCGGGCGATGAAGCCGGGCGATGAAGCCGAGCTTCTTTGGGGCCAGGCAATGAAGCCAAGCCTTCAATAAAATCCAAGCAGCACGAAGCCGGGCAATGAAGCCGAGCTTCTTGGGGCCAGGCAATGAAGCCAAGCCTTCAATCCAAGCAGCACGAAGTCAGGCAATTAAGCCGAGCTTCTTCGGGCCAGGCAATGAAGCCAAGCCTTAAATATAAAAAGCATGAAGCCAGACATTTAAGCCAAGCTTTATTAGACCAGGCAATTAAGCCAAGCCTTTAATCAAAGAAACATGAAACCGGACAATTAAGCCAAGCATCCTCAGAACCAGAACTGACTCTGCTCCCAGTCCTCCATCAGCAGCCATCGGATGAGCACCTCACCAGAGACGCAGCTTCCTTCCCTAGCGGAACTATCCTGGGCCAACCCATAAGGACAAGACTGCATAATAGAAGAAACCCAGCTTCATCCCTCTGCAGAGCCGGTCTTCTAGATTATTCCCCCAGAACCACCCGAAGGTTGGTATCCAAAAGAATAGATCTAGATATCCGACCATTTGTACACTTGACAAAGGTCCTGTACACCCCATCAAGGTACAGAGCATTCTGAAATCAGCCAGATTTCTTCCATCAGCAGCACCAGTCCACCAGATTATTCCAAGCATCGTCCAAGCTGTAGAGTTAAGCATTGCATTCCTCAAGCTGGGCCGTCCATCCAAGCGTCCTTGAAGTTCTGGTCTTGGAAAACTTGTCTGAGTCTCTTTTTCCTCACAAAATAAACCGAAATTGAACTAAACACAACTTATGTTCCTTTTAAAAAATATTCTTTTCAAATTAAAAGTGGAAAAATATATATACATTTTTTTTTGGTTTTTTGTTTTTTATTTTTTTTGTTTTTTTTTTGTTTTTTATTTTTTTTGTTTTTTTTCTGTTTTTTTTTATTTTTTTTCTATTTTTTTTTCACTGAACTTTTACTCCTTACTCTTCTTGAAGGAAGAACTTTTCTTCATCCTTGAGAGGCAAAAGAGTCATTCCTTTATGGTCCTTATCCTGACGATCCCTTACAAATTGGACCCCAGAGAAGACAATCTTCTTTGACGTGTTCCTTCTCCCATATTCGACTTCTACATCCATCTCATAATCTCCCCTCAGCATCTCCTCTTCCCACAGCTCCATTTTCTCCTCCCACAGCCGCTGCATCATCTCCTCTTCTTCTTCTTCTCCCTGTAGCTGTGTTTCTGCCACAGCTGTTCTTTTCACTATCCCAAAGTGGAAGACTCGTCCAGGCTGATCCTCTTTCAGATTCTTTTTGAGCATCGCAGCAAAACTTGTATTTTCTGCTGCAAATTCTTCCTGAACATCTTGCACAGGAGTCTCTTCTTCTTCTCCTTCTGATTCCAGTTGAAGAAAGATTGATTCCTGCTCTTCTTCATTAGTATAATCCATCTTGTCTTCGTTGAGAATTTCTTGCATGTGATCCAAGGCCTTCTTGACTCGATTAGCAGCTCCTTCCAACAACCCAACGCCTTTCTTTCCTTGATCAGGGAAAATGAGTTTCACGTTGTAGAATTGGCAAAATTCTGAAACTTCTTCTCGTCTTTGTCGTCCGTTTAGAATCTGCCATTCAAGTTTTGACACTTTGAATTCATACAAATTAGGTCCT
>NC_090727.1:897280-904780 GCF_036898095.1 Palaemon carinicauda
ATAAGATTGAATATTGTACCCGAATGTACCCTCAAGCAAGAGGGCCAGTCTCTAGGGCATTGTCCTGCTAGTTAGTGCATGGTGCAAATTATGGGGTATGAAGTTGAATCCTAACAAAACTCAAAGTATGATTGTAAGTAGGTCAAGGACGGTGGCTCCTCAACATCCGGATCTCAGTATTGATAATGTTTCTTTAAATTTGTATGACTCTTTCAAAATTTTAGGTGTGATTCTCGACAGCAAATTTACTTTTGAGAAACATATAAGGTCTGTGTCTTCTTCAATTGCACAAAAAATAGGCTTATTGAGAAAGTTTTTCAAGATTTTCGGTGATCAATCTATTCTCAAGAAGTGTTTTAATTCTTTCATTCTACCTTGTTTTGAGTATTGTTCTCCTGTCTGGTCTTCAGCTGCTGATTCTCATCTTAATTTGTTGGACAGAAACTCACGGTCTATTAAATTTCTTATTCCTGATCTAGATATTAATCTCTGGCACCGTCGTTCAATTAGTTCATTGTGCATGTTGCATAAGATTTTTCATAACTCTCACCATCCTTTACATTCAGATCTCCCTGGACAATTCTATCCTGTTCGTAATACTAGGCAGGCAGTTAATTCTAATAGCCAGGCCTTCTCCATCACGAGGCTCAATACTACGCAGTACTCTAGAAGTTTTATTCCAGCTGTTACCAAGTTGTGGAATGATCTTCCTAATCGGGTAGTTGAATCAGTAGAACTTCAAAAGTTCAAAGTTGGAGCAAATGCTTTTTTGTTGACCAGGCGGACATGAGTCTTTTTATAGTTTATTTATGACATATTTGTTTTTGATGTTGTTAATAGTTTATATATGACATGTCTGTTTTGACGTTGTTACTTTTTTTAGAATGATTTATTGTTAATTTGTTCTCTTCACTTATTTATTTCTTTATTTCCTTTCCTCACTGGGCTATTTTTCCCTGGGCTTATAGCATCTTGCTTTTCCAACTAGGGTTGTAGCTTGGATAGTAATAATAATAATAATAATAATAATATTCTTCACACATACTCCTCTGTCCTCATACACCTGACAACACTGAGATTACCATACAATTCTTCTTCACCCAAGGGGTTAACTACTGCAATGTAATTGTTCAGTGGCCACTTTTCTCTTGGTAAGGGTAGAAGAGACTCTCTAGCTATGTTAAGTAGCTCTTCTAGGAGAAGGACACTCCAAAATCAAACCATTGCTCTCCAATCTTGGGTAGTACCATAGCCTTCCACTGTCTTGGGTGGGGTAGAGTCCTTTTGCTTGAGGGTATACTTGGACACACTATTCTTTCTTATTTATTTTTTTTTATTTTTTTTATCTTATCTATGAAATATTTATTTAATATTATGATACCAATGTTCTTAGAATATTCGATTAATTTCCTTATTTCCTTTCATCACTGAGCTATTTTCCCTGTTGGAGCCCTTGGGCTTATAGCATCCTGATATTCTTATAATATTCTGTCTGATTATGTACATTGCTATGATCTTGTATGTAGTTATGTAGTTAGTACCAGAAGATGTTTTTTACATAACGGCAGTAGACATTTCAGATATACCCAGAGGGGCACTCAGTAGAGGGCATACCTTCGCCAAGTAGTCTTATTTCGCTCTTGACTCCATTGCGTCTTTGTATTTCAATGTATTTTCTTCAAAATCTAATAGATTTGTCCTTGATTCATTCTCCATATGTCCACCAAGTTTGGTTAAAATTGGTCCATTAGTTTTTGCATAACTTATTCAAACAAAAATTAACAAACGATCATTTTCAAAGGACTCCTGCTCATATGTACTTAAATGCATCTTATCCAGAATGTTACAGATTCATCCTTGCGCCATACCCAACATGACTACCAAATTTGGTTAAAATTGGTTCATTAGTTTTTGTGTAACGTTTCTCACAAATTAGCAAAATCGGTACAGTAGTTTTTGTGCAAAGTTTCTCACAAATAAGCAAAATCTTCAATTTTGGCAAAGGCAATAATTAAATTTATATATATACGAGTATATATATATATATATATATATATATATATATATATATATATATATATATATATATATATATATGTGTGTGTGTGTATATATACAGATGTAATCTTCCTTTGCACGGAGATTACTTAATATATGGTAGTCCACATAAGGAAAATTAAAAGATGAGCGTATGTAGAAATGCTCTACAGTTTCGTCCGCCACTGGAGCTTTTATCTTTAAAAAAGAAATAATAATAATAATAATAATAATAATAATAATAATAATAATAATAATAATAATAATAGTTGAAAGTATAATAGCATCTTGTTTATGTCTCTCGCCGGCGACACCACCACGAGAGGTCAAAGTTCAAGATGGTAAAAAGGGCACATAGCTATTAGCACTCTCTTCGCGCCCCTCCACAGACGTGTGTGCGTATGTGCGTTCAATCTATGTGGGCGTGTCGTTGCGTATGGCTGTATGTGTCACAACTAAATCATCACATTGGATAAATGTGCCTTGAATTACATACTGTAGTTTGAGTTTATTTTTATAACAATCTTTCAATTTGCTTTAAGTTTTTTTTTCTGTTTTAATGTAAGCTTTCGCTCAAGGCTATTTAGGCTTAACTTCTGTTATTATTATTATTATTATTATTATTACTATTATTATTATTAGCTAAGCAACAACCCTAGTTGGAAAAGTAGGATGTTACAAGCTCTATAAGGATTTTTTTTTATTTCCTTTCCTCACTGGGCTATTTTCCCTGTTGGGGCCCCTGGGCTTATAGCATCCTGCTTTTCCAAATAGGGTTGTAGCTTAGCATTTATTATTATTATTATTATTATAAGAGCTCCAACAGGGTGGCGGTGGGGGGGGAGAGAGAGAGAGAGAGAGAGAGAGAGAGAGAGAGAGAGAGAGAGGGGGGGTACATCTAGTCGTATCTTATGGTAATCTATGATCAGAGTTCAAGTTTAGAGGGACAGTTCAGTATATTAAAAGACTTTAATAAAGTACCATTGAACATTTGTTCTTGTTACGTAAAATTTTAATAGTTTTTGAACAAGTAACAACATTAATCACACAGTATTACTTACTTTACTTTAAAGGCTGTTTTTATGGTCCTATCACGCGGGGATTCCTGTGACTTACAGGACCCATAACATCACTTTATCATATTATTCAATCTTATATTACTCGTTTATTGCTAAATCCACATTATCGAAGCACCCAGAGAATAAGAAAGTCCACAGTTTCCTCTTGAAAGCCTTAATATCTTCAGTCTTTCGAATGTCTCGTGGGAGCTTATTATATAGCCTTTGGCCGCATATTTGAAAGATCTAGAACCTACAGTAGACATATATCTAGACTCCAATAATCTAAAACCATCTGTAACTGTTTTCATGTCAACACGATTTATTGGCTGCACAATATGTAGCAATTCTCTTAGATATTTTAGCAGCATATCTAAAGACTCTGGAGCTTAAAGTAGACATATATCTAGGTTCCAACAGTTTGTAGCCATCTGTAACTATTCTCGAGTCAACACGATTTATTGGCTGCACAATATGTAGCAATTCTCTTAGATATTTTGAACGTCCAGCTCCGATAACTTGATGGGTTATTTTACATATTTCAAACTCTATTCTCGCTTTAATAGGCAGACAGTGTAAATCAATTAGTATAGGAGAAATCCTTTCTCTAGGTGGGACACCTTTTATCAGTCTAGCTCCTCTGTTTATTACAATTTTTACTTAATTTACGTTGAGCACTGCTTTTTGGGGGGCCTATTTAGAGAAACTCTCCATTCTATAGGACCTATAAAAGCAGTTTATTGTATACAAGGGTAGAAGAGACTCCTTGGCTTCGGTAAGCAGCTCTTCTAGGAGAAGGACACTCTAACATCAAACCATTGTTCTCTAGTCTTGGGTAGTGCTATAACCTCTGTACCATGGTCTTCCACTGTCTTGGGTTAGAGTTCTCTTGCTTGAGGGTACACTCGAGCCCACTCGTTTATCTTATTTCTCTTCCTCTTGTTTTGTTAAAGTTTTTATAGTTTATAGAGGAGATATTTATGTTAATGCTGTTACTCACCTTAAAATATTTGATTTTCCTGTTTTCATTTCCTCACCTGGCTATTTTCCCTGTTGGAGCCCCTGGGCTTATAGCATCCTGCTTTTCCAACTAGGGTTGTAACTTAGCAAGTAATAATAATAATAATAATAATAATAATAATAATAATAATAGTAATAATAATGATAATAATCATAATAATAATAATAATCATAATAATGATAATAATAATAATAATAATAATAATCATAATAATAATAATAATCATAATAATAATCATAATAATAATAATAATGTTGCATATCAAACTGCAAAACTGGTGTTTATTGTCAAACCCACATTACTATAACACTTAGAGAACAATAAAGTTTCAGTTTCTTCTTGAACAAGTTATTTATCATTCATCAATTTGATATGAATTGTTTTTATAACAGATTAAATATTTACATAGACACTATTTATGGTAATTTCTTCAATTCCAAATCATAAGCTTTGAAATTTCTTGACCAATATATGACCACCAGGTTTGTTCAATTTAGTGCAGTTTATAACTTCCATTTGTAGGTTTTCTGTTGAAAGAGAAAAGAAAAGATTATTCTAATGATTTTATTACGAATATAAAAAATATCCCCTGGGCTTATAGCATCTTGCTTTACCACCTAGTGATGTAGCTTAGCTAGTAATAATAATAATAATAATAATAATAATAATAATAATAATAATAATAATAATAATAATAATCAACCACAATGATATTCAATACCGAATTCTACCTTTGGGAGTGTATATCCTATGGAAATTCACTTATGATAAATGCTTCTGGTTGAGGAAGGATTCGAACCTATGCGCTGAGCCGAAACAATGCAATGGACGATTTTACGATTGGTAAAGTCATCCCAACAGACATTGTTTCAGCTCATGGCATACGTTCGAGTCCTTGTTCAGACAAAAGCATTTATCATAAGTGAATTTCCATAGGATATACACTCCCAAAGGTAGAATTCGGTATTGAATGTCATTGTGGTATATATATATATATATATATATATATATATATATATATATATATATATATATATATATATATATATATATATATATATATATATATATATACACTGTATATATTATTAAAACACATCATATAAGGGTTTCGCCCTTACCAAGGGGCTCATCAGGCGGGTTCAGCCAACTTCCACTTTTGGGAAAGATAGAAGCCAGCAAGGTTCCCACGACCCTCCTCACCACTACCTCATTTAATCCAAGCAGCATGAAGCCAGAAAATTAAGCCAAGCTTCTTTAGGCCAGGCAATGAAGCCAAGCCTTTGATCCAAAAAGCAGGAAGCCAGACAATGAAGTCAAGCTTCTTTAGGCCAGGCAATGAAGCCAAGCCTTTAATCCAAAAAGCAGGAAGCCGGACAATTAAGCCAAGCTTCTTTAAGCCAGGCAATTAAGCCAAGCCTTTGATCCAAAAAGCAGGAAGCCAGACAATGAAGTCAAGCTTCTTTAGGCCAGGCAATGAAGCCAAGCCTTTAATCCAAAAAGCATGAAGCCAGACAATTAAGCCAAGCTTCTTTAGGCCAGGCAATTAAGCCAAGCCTTTGATCCAAAAAGCAAGAAGCCAGACAATGAAGTCAAGCTTCTTTAGGCCAGGCAATGAAGCCAAGCCTTTAATCCAAAAAGCAGGAAGCCAGACAATTTAGCCAAGCTTCTTTAGGCCAGGCAATTAAGCCAAGCCTTTGATCCAAAAAGCAGGAAGCCAGACAATGAAGTCAAGCTTCTTTAGGCCAGGCAATTAAACCAAGCCTTTAATCCAAAAAGCAGGAAGCCGGACAATTAAGCCAAGCTTCTTTAGGCCAGGCAATGAAGCCAAGCCTTTGATCCGAAAAGCAGGAAGCCGGACAATGAAGATAAGCTTCTTAGGGGCCAGGCAATGAAGCCAAGCCTTTAAAAAAATCCAAGCAGCACGAAGCCGGGCGATGAAGCCGAGCTTCTTTGGGGCCAGGCAATGAAGCCAAGCCTTTAAAAAATCCAAGCAGCACGAAGCCGGGCGATGAAGCCGAGCTTCTTTGGGGCCAGGCAAAAAGCCAAGCCTTTAAAAAAATCCAAGCAGCACGAAGCCGGCCGATGAAGCCGAGCTTCTTTGGGGCCAGGCAATGAAGCCAAGCCTTTAAAAAATCCAAGCAGCACAAAGCCGGG
This sequence comes from Palaemon carinicauda, assembly GCF_036898095.1. Taxonomy (NCBI): domain Eukaryota; kingdom Metazoa; phylum Arthropoda; class Malacostraca; order Decapoda; family Palaemonidae; genus Palaemon; species Palaemon carinicauda. The sequence continues at coordinate 903,554 of NC_090727.1, forward strand.
CGATGAAGCCGAGCTTCTTGGGGCCAGGCAATGAAGCCAAGTCTTTAAAAAAATCCAAGCAGCACAAAGCCGGGCGATGAAGCCGAGCTTCTTTGGGGCCAGGCAATTAAGCCAAGCCTTTAATCCAAAAAGCAGGAAGCCAGACAATTAAGCCAAGCTTCTTTAGGCAGGCAATGAAGCCAATCCTTTGATCCAAAAAGCAGGAAGCCAGACAATGAAGTCAAGCTTCTTTAGGCCAGGCAATGAAGCCAAGCCTTTAATCCAAAAAGCAGGAAGCCGGACAATCAAGCCAAGCTTCTTTAGGCCAGGCAATTAAGCCAAGCCTTTGATCCAAAAAGCAGGAAGCCAGACAATGAAGTCAAGCTTCTTTAGGCCAGGCAATGAAGCCAAGCCTTTAATCCAAAAAGCATGAAGCCAGACAATTAAGCCAAGCTTCTTTAGGCCAGGCAATGAAGCCAAGCCTTTAATCCAAAAAGCATGAAGCCAGACAATTAAGCCAAGCTTCTTTAGGCCAGGCAATGAAGCCAAGCCTTTGATCCAAAAAGCAGGAAGCAAGACAATGAAGGCAAGCTTCTTTAGGCCAGGCAATGAAGCCAAGCCTTTGATCCAAAAAGCAGGAAGCCAGACAATTAAGCCAAGCTTCTTTAGGCCAGGCAATGAAGCCAAGCCTTTGATCCAAAAAGCAGGAAGCCAGACAATGAAGTCAAGCTTCTTTAGGCCAGGCAATTAAACCAAGCCTTTAATCCAAAAAGCAGGAAGCCGGACAATTAAGCCAAGCTTCTTTAGGCCAGGCAATGAAGCCAAGCCTTTGATCCAAAAAGCAGGAAGCCAGACAATGAAGCCAAGCTTCTTTGGGGCCAGGCAATGAATCCAAGCCTTTAAAAAAATCCAAGCAGCACGAAGCCGGGCGATGAAGCCGAGCTTCTTTGGGGCCAGGCAATGAAGCCAAGCCTTCAAAAAAAATCCAAGCAGCAGGAAGCCGGGCGATGAAGCCGAGCTTCTTTGGGGCCAGGCAATGAAGCCAAGCCTTCAAAAAAAATCCAAGCAGCAGGAAGCCGGGCGATGAAGCCGAGCTTCTTTGGGGCCAGGCAATGAAGCCAAGCCTTCAAAAAAAAATCCAAGCAGCAGGAAGCCGGGCGATGAAGCCGAGCTTCTTTGGGGCCAGGCAATGAAGCCAAGCCTTCAAAAAAAATCCAAGCAGCAGGAAGCCGGGCGATGAAGCCGAGC
>NC_090727.1:914780-932280 GCF_036898095.1 Palaemon carinicauda
GCTGTTAGCACTCTCTTCGCGTCCCTCCTCAGACGTGTGTGCGTATGTGCGTGCAATCTATGTGGGCGTGTCGTTGCGTATAGCGGTATGTGTCACAACTAAATCATCACATTGAATAAATGTGCCTTAAATTGCATACTGTAGTTTGAGTTTATTTTTATAACAATCTTTCAATTTGCTTTAAGTTTTTTTTTTCTGTTTTAGAGTAAGCTTTTTCTCAAGGCTATTTAGGCTTAACTTCTGTTATTATTATTATTATTATTATTATTATTATTATTATTATTATTAGCTAAGCAACAACACTAGTTGGAAAAGCAGGATGCTACAAGCCGTATAAGGATTTTCTTTATTTCCTTTCCTCACTGGGCTATATTCCCTGTTGGGGCCCCTGGGCTTATAGCATCCTGCTTTTCCAACTAGGGTTGTAGCTTAGCATTTATTATTATTATTATTATAAGGGCTCCAACAGGGTGGCGGTGGGGAGAGAGAGAGAGAGAGAGAGAGAGAGAGAGAGAGAGAGAGAGAGAGAGAGAGGTACCTCTAGTCGTATCTTATGGCAATGGAAACGAAGGACTTTATTATCCAGGTAGCACAAGTGTTTCATAACCAAAACGCTTTAAACATTATTATAATGAAAGTTACGCAATTAAATTCAAACCACTCAGAAAGACAAGAGCTATATTAAATATTAAGCTAATGAAGATCTCAGTAAGATGTCCCTGCAATATTGTTTAAAAAAAATTGAAATCTAAGGGAGAAAACAAAAGAAACTTAACAAAACAGTAAAAATCCTAAAAATCCTTCTGAGTTTGAGTTCCCCTCCTGCGGATTCACCGATAAAACCATTGACCCTTTGAAGTGGCGTCTTTCAAACATTCCAAATTTCCCTTAATTCTACAAAACTTCATTAGATTAATGTTTTTGCTCAGAATTTTCCTCAACATAGATTACATTTTCAAAATAGATGTGCTCTTCCTTATTAGTAACAATAAAAAAAATCCTTATAACATCCTTTCACATTTCTTTCGTGTTTGCCAAGGAATCGATAATGAAATCCATTTTGGGCAAAAGTCTTTCTACAATAGTCAAACGGTGGTGGGCGGGGGTCAATGGGTACTCTCAGGAATAATGTAACATGTCGAAGGAAAAATATTTTGGACATTTTACCTTGCAGAAAACGCTGTATGGAGATATGAGCGAACATTCCGGCTACTGCGCGCAGCGAGAAATGCCACCTACATCACAAATAGGCAAATTTAGGTGTTTTGCTTTTACTTGTCTTCCAGGACCTTTTCCTTAATTTTCTCAGAATTTAATTATACTGTATAAAGGCACAATTATTCATCGCATCATCTCTGGTAATCATATACCTGCAGGAATTCTAGGAGAAAATGAAATGAAAAAATGCCTGCACGCTTTATTTAAATGATTAATCAAGAAAACAAAACTTAACACAAATAACCGAGAACAGAACTACTTAACTAAATATAAGTATAAATCTATCAGTAAATAAAAGTAAGATGGCCGATGTTAATTCGTTAACTCCTATTATCCAAATCAACAGAATTCAGGTACGGTGAACCGTTCGTGATAAGAGAGAGAGAGAGAGAGAGAGAGAGAGAGAGAGAGAGAGAGAGAGAGAGAGAGAGAGAATATCTTACATTTGCGACAACTCTTGTCCGATGCAATATCACTATTAAATAAACTAGAAAGTATTCTTCTAACAAAGACATCGAACTACAATATACAAATTTACAAAATGAAGAACTAACTTCAACGAAATGGAATGTACAACCCAAAATTGTTAGAGAAAAAAAAAACAGCAAGGTGCAAATGAGAAATTATATCATGCTAATATATATGAAATATTTAACCCCCCCCCCCCCAAAAAAAAAAAAAACATTAAAATGCATCATAAATCCATCAAAACATATGAAACTTTTCTTGCAAAAGGGAATGTTAAAAATGATATCAGATATTAATATGTAATGTAGTTTTTTCGTTTCATACTAAAGAAATTAGAGTGTTCTTTTCAAAGAGAAATAGGGACAAACGAATAAAGGGAAATAAGTACATAAGATTACCTACTTTAAAAACTTCAATTTTCAATGACCAAATTATCATCATTCGCTCATCCTATGGTATTACATGTACAGTATACTGAAATGCCTCCTAAGTCTTTTCAGCATGGCACAGGGTTACATATTCACAAACAGGAAAAGCGTTTCCTCTATCACAGGAATGTAAAGTATGGATATCTGTGTATAACATAAAGCAGAGTGTATACACAATACAAAATGGGCTACTGCTAACTCCACATAGAAGAATTTAGAATAATAATGGGGTCTCGGGATTTACTATCTTGACTTTCCTACATTTTACCATCTGGTTTGGCAATATGGAGGCATACGTTTTCTATATTTCATAATTGAATCGAATTCAGCAGAACATCTATATCCCATTACACCGACAACATCAACCTTCGATTGATGACGGTCAATTGGCTTCTGTAAATAATTTCTGATAATTAGTAGAATACAATTCTGCAAACAATTTAGGTAATATAAAGAAATATACGTTTTCAGTCTGTTTCCCTACAGATACCAGTTTTAAATATATTCCAAATTAGTAAATCAATAAAAAATTCTAATAAAAATAAATCATCTGAACTTTAAGGCCCACACACGGGAAGATTTACATGCCTCAATGGTTTTATCGGATACACTGCAATGGAAAACTATTCCCATTTCAATAATGAATGAGCTTCGGTACCTAAGAGGCGTATTCCTCTTTAAAACTTGATGGACGAATGAACTGGATTTCCAAACTTATCTTATTGGACGAACAGAGTCAAAGACAAATGTTGGGTCAAGTTGTTGAAGTTAATATAATGATTAAAATAATAAACAAATATATAAAATATTTATTCAAGTAGAAAACAGTGACCTATGCTATAAGTTAGTCGGTTCATACACGAAGAAGACCATCGTTATTCGTACTAATAAAAATCAATGTCGTTAATAAACAAAAGGTTTGGTCAGTACTCGGTTGGGTGATCTATAATGAATTCCACAAACTCTAACCTACTTATCCCCAACTAATCCCCTTTCAACAATCAAGGCTTAGAAACTCGAAGCAGGCATCAGCAGCCCTTTGTGAGCAGCACTGCCATCAACGAGAAATGAGGAGACATCAGAATATAACAAATATATAAATAATACAGTGCGAAAATCGTCAAAATAATATCTGAAATACAAAACAAAAAGAAATTTCAATTCAATACTCCCACATTCTGAGTTTGCGCATAACGTTAAACAGCTGCAATAACTATCTGGCTACACTAACTGGAATAAAACAACTAACATTCATGTAGGCTGAAAACAACAACAAATCCTATTTTGTTCACTCCTCGGCGGGGCAGAGTCACAATAGGATAAATTACTAAAATCCTACGATTTAGAAAGATTGATGGCATTCAAAGTTGACTATTTTTACATATTTATACATATAAATTTTTTTTCAGATATTCGTTATAGTTTACTAATAACCTCATAGTGGACTGTTTTACCATTCGCACTTCCAGCAAAAAGAAATACGAGCTGCTATCATCGCCGGAAAATTTGTTTGCCTCTTAAAGGATTGAAGGTTGTAGTAGAAAAGTTAAGCGGAGTAGCAAGAGGGCATTTTTTGCATGACAGTATAGCGTAAGAACAATAGCAACGTTCCATTTGAGGATTACTTACTTCCATCGATTAAGAGTGGAAGAAGGTGATTGGATAAAGAGAGAGATTCTTTGACCAAGAGAAAATGACTACTGTTTCTACTGTTCAAGGAAGAAGCAAGAGGAAACTTAAGTTATTCTCTTCGGATTTTATCCTGAATAAATTCGAAGGCTTAGAAAATTGAGTCAGTTTCAAAGCGGCACCTATACAACAACAGCGCTGTCTCCACGAATACAGATTCACTTATACAAAAATCTACAGTTCAGGATATATTACGGAACCGGTTCCTTTTCAATTATGACATCAATATATCTCGAGGTGAGCTGTCTTGTCTTGGGTAAAGAGATTTCCGTCTATCCCGTAGTTATATTTATGTTAATCTTAAATTATATAACAAATAACTAATCTGCAGAGAAAATAAACAGCCGAGACTTTGTTGGATTATTTCCTACGACAAATTTGTCGTAAAAGCAAAGTGTAGAGTTATTGGAATTTTGAAGTCTCTAGTTAATGTCATTCGTTTTTTTAAAATAATCTTCTGTTCATTTGGCAAGAAACAAAAATTACACTTAACGGACTGAACAAACATCCATGGTACTAAAACATTAAAATGAGAAAAAATAAAACAATGGAGAGCAAGTTATAGTAGTCAATACTTGAATCAATACTTGTGATACAGTAATAGACTCCAGAATTCAATAATAATACTCATGTCGCTGAAAATTATTTTAGATGAATAAAAATGGCATACCTCAACTTATTATGGAAAATAATTAGGGAGAAAACATGTTTTAGGCAAGACTGACTCTCTCTCTCTCTCTCTCTCTCTCTCTCTCTCTCTCTCTCTCTCTCTCTCTCTCTCTCTCTCTCTCAAGAGCAATAACAATTAAGACTGATGCACGTGAAACTCGACAGAAATCTACAGGAAGTTGTTCCGACACGGCATAGAAAAAACAAAAGAAAACACAAGAAAACTAAAATTAGCCATAATTAAATCTCCCCATTAATATCAGTATTTTTACTATTTATATCTATTATCATCATTATAATAGTTATTAATGCTATCATTATTATTGAGCAGGTACTAAAGGGGAACCTATTAATCAAGTAAATACAGAATATTACGCTGGAAATTCAGGATGCAAATTATGGCGAGGAAAATAGAAGCAAACTAAATATAAACTTTATATTTAGTTTGCTTCTATTTTCTATTAAATATTTGTGGCTGATATTTACAATTATGTTGATCATGACGATACACAAACCTTTTCACTATGTTGAGAGAGAGAGAGAGAGAGAGAGAGAGAGAGAGAGAGAGAGAGAGAGAGAGAGAGAGAGAGAGAGAGAGAGACGTAATCTAAGCATTTTCTTTTTTTAACATTACTGTCTTTATATTATAATGACAAAAATTTCCAATAATTCATATGATGTAAGATTATTAAACAGGATACTTAAAAAGGGTAATATTTAAGACCATAAATTAATGGAAACCATTTTCTATTGCAACCACTCTCCCATGTACTTCACTAACTCTAACTATACTTCTTGATTCAACAGTCTTGAGATATGCCAAATTTTCTAGCTCATCTTAATCCACATTCTTCACTTTAATGCGGTTTACCTTTCCTATCAATTTATAACCGAGGTATACATATGATTTTACTATTATTATTTATGTCTTTCTTTTGATATCTCTTTTTAATGAACATAAAAGGTAGTCAGGATGATCAAGATAGTCAAGATAGCTCTTGATAGCTCAGTCGGTATGGTCCCTGCAGGCATGGTTTCCAACCGAACAGGTGGGGGTTCGAATCTCCACCCGGCCAGAAACTGTTACCATAAAATTAATTCCAAGTGGATGTATACTCCCAAGATAGAATTCGGTATTAAATGCCATTCGTGGGTGATATTTACATTGATTGAAATCACGTGTGCTTGTGATATATATTCATATATATATATATATATATATATATATATATATATATATATATATATATATATATATACATATATATATATATATATATATATATACATATATATATATATATATATATATATATATATATATATATATATATATATATATATATATACATACATATATATATATATATATATATATATATATATACATACATATATATACATATACATATATACATAATATATATTTATATATATATATATATATATATATATATATATACATTATATATAATATATACACTTGATTAACAAATCAATTCCTCTAACTACAGCACTTCTGTTTCTTGTCAGTTATAGTCAAGAGGAAAATTCTGTTCAAAATTGTTAATTTATTTCAACTTTTTTTCCGCGGCCTTCAAAGAGCCGTATAAAAAGTGTCTGAATAAAACATTTATCAATAAAACATAAAAGTCTCCAATGCTTATCCCCATTTCCTGAAGCAAGCTCATGCACAAGCAGGACTTTCGGAAACTGGCCTTGCCCGAGCATAATGTGATCCCCAAGAAATTTCCGGACTATGAATGTAATGCTGTACCCTATACCCGAGACTCTTTGCGGGGACGTTACCGCTCTGACATCCTCGCAGATAGGATCAAAATTAATTTTCGGTTCTAGTATCTCTGTAGTCAAAAAAGGGAATATTATAGGCCTATGAATGAAATAATTTCCATTAAAAAACTACACGTCTTTTCTAACGACGATAACATAAATAGGGATTAATTACAAACAACGCTGAAAAACCGATCCCGCCATCGTAAATTGTTTTCGAAACCTTTCATATATGAGATTTCTGTCTTCAAAACTCAACTTTTCTTTTAACTAAAAAAACAACACACGGATCGGACTTACAGACACAAGCGTGCTCATCTCAAAGCCTATTTTCTCAGCTACATCAACATTCACGAATACTCAAATATCTCACAATTTTGAAAAAAAGAGCTTCTTTACACTAAAAATTCCATGAACTGAAAAAAATACCTAAAAACCCAATAAGAGCAATAAGAAGTTTATTTTCTTCTCTGATTGCCGAGATGATTGCTTCACGGTGTATTATTCCTTTTTCCTTTCCTTTCGGCAATTCCTTCCTCCCTTATTCTCCTGTAATCTTGATCGAAGGTCATCAACATTTGCTTGTTTAGATGCAATGCTTTTGCCTGAGAGCATCCTCTCCACCAGGGAGGAAGATCAGGGTTTTTCATATAACAACCACCAGGAAACCACCATCCTTAGAGAGAGAGAGAGAGAGAGAGAGAGAGAGAGAGAGAGAGAGAGAGAGCGTTTTAATATAGCCAAAAGGAGAGAATTACACTTTAAATATTCATATATACATTATATATATATATATATATATATATATATATATATATATATATATATATATATATATATGTATGTATATAATATATATATATATATATATATATATATATATATATATAATATATATATGAATATATATATATAATATATATATATATATATATATATATACAGTGTATATATATATATATATATATATATATATATATATATATATATATATATATATATATATATATATACATACAACTGCAAATTCCTTTAATGAACTGTTGCCTCGAGAACCTATCCCGGCACACCAAAAGGAAACGGAATAGGGCTGACATTATCAGTAAATGCCGCAAAGAAAATGAAGCGTTGATAATGATATATGTGTACGAGGTGAATTGGGGCCAGTGGTATAATTGTGCTGGGGCGATGAATGGCGATTCACTAAAAACAAAACCTGAATTAAAAAAATTACACGACGTTACTCAACATGATTTCCGGGTTATTATCCGACGACAGCTGTCAATCTCTTGAATAACCACTTGACTAGAAATTATGCTACGTGACTAAACATGTAAATAAGACCTTAATTACATAAATTCTTAATATCAAGAAAATGTTATGGAAGTCTCAGACTTACCTACACGTCACTGAAGCTGCTCAAAGGGCCACTGATTAAGACCTGCAAGGAAAACAAATTATCAGCATAATATCTCCCATTTAACTATTGGTGATTAAGAGCCATGATTCAATAAGCATTTCATTATAAAGTCTTACTGGCAGATGTTCGGAGAGAGAGAGAGAGAGAGAGAGAGAGAGAGAGAGAGACCTGTGTGTATTGAGCAAAGGTGAAATAATATAGAGTAATACAAAAAAAAATTTAAGAAGTATGCAAATTTTGTAGAAGAAAACACGGGTTGGATGAAAATAGCATTACTGATTTTGTATGGCAGCCAGGACTAAAGAAAAGCTGTGATATTAAAGATAAAAGCTACTCAAAAATTCAATACATTCTAGAATGGGACAAAAACATAATAAACATTGTAATGATCAAAACCTGTTAAGACAATGCGAGTGAACTGACCGAAAAACTAAAAGATTCTACCTTTCAAAAGAATCAAGCCCAAAAGGTTCTAACTTCTCGATGTTGTCAATAGAAATACGAAAAGCAATATTCACCACTATCTACAAAATCCGTTTAATTTTGACAAAAGTTAACTTGATAAAAATATAACCAAACTATATTGTACCCAGAGAGCTGTTCACAAACAAACACAAACAGGGGTGAAAACAACCTCGTTCCAACGTAATAATAGACTTATTAAACAGGATAAATATATTACACATCGATTATCGACTATTATAATAATATATAGAGGAAGTACTAGCATCTGATATCAAATAATATCAATTCTGTTATTTCTCCATTTCCGTAATTTTAAAGATCCTGGAATTCTTTTTCTTCAATTTTCAAATTCGTTCACCCATTACCCCAACACATTTCTGAATTATTCCACTTGGGGTAATTTACCCCAGTTCCCCGACCACTGCTTTATAGTAATTAATGAGGACGAAGCGTATAATCTAAAAATAATTCTTACACTCCTTTTTTTCACCCAGGTGTAATTAAGGTGCATATAAGGGGAAACCCAAAGAAGACATGTACTACGGGCCAACCAAGGGAAAGGCCCGTGCCAACAACAAGTGTTGGCTTTAATGCCCCAAGAAGAAGAAGAAGACATGTAAAGGAAAATCACTTATGAAATAAATAATTCAGATGTAGCTAGATATAGCCTCAGCTAATCTGGCTAACTTCTTAGGTAAATGGGCCTAGTGAGGTAGAGAAATATAGGCTAAAAAACGTCCTTTACAAGATTGAAAATGTAAAAAAGGAGTAAAATCATGATAGAGAAAAAAATATAGAATTGCAGTCTATATCTGAAACTTTGTTTATAAGCCTTGGCTTTCTCTTCGTGAATATATCTTATATAAGAGTATCTTTTATTTACTCCTATCTTATCTTGTCTTATCCTAATCTCTCTCTCTCTCTCTCTCTCTCTCTCTCTCTCTCTCTCTCTCTCTCTCTCTGTGCACGGGAGCGCGAGCGCTAGAAAAAATAATACACGAGTATTGGCATTTCCGGAACTCATGCGTTATTCATAAACCCAAAGTAGACTTATATTTCCCTTGTTGATCAGAGCAGCCGCCTCGAGTTTCTTTTACGTAATATAAATAAATATCTTAGGAGAAATGAAATCCATTGAGGACATTACATTACTCCACAATACCAGATAAAGCGTGATGTTTTTCTTGTCGGTAAGGTCATATGTTAATAAGGATTCTCTTTGTCAACCAGATCATAACAGATAAACACAGACGAGTGCATACATTTACCAATTTACTATTATTTAACGATAGTCTACTGGTAGCGACCCATACTTGAAACTATTACAAAATCTAAAGCACAAAAATGAAGATAAACATAATGTACTTGATACACCATACTGTACATTCAGGTGGCTTATTCAAATACCCTTCTAAACTACACAGATCGAATGTGTTCAAGTCTTCAATTCCCTGAATTCCAATGTAAATGAAACACTTATAAACTTGAGGGTTTCAGGGTCCAGAATGTACCCTTATTTTGTTTTTCTGTCTAAACGTCATTATTGGAGGAGGACATAAACTGGTAGTAAGGACAAGAGCTAACATGGAATCTGACAGGAGGGAAGAGATAAGAATCCTTTTTTTTCGGGAAAATAAGTTTTGAAATAATATATTGAAATCATAATATGTAATAACAGATTCCTTCCACTCAACATAAATGATACCAATAATAATGGCAATATTTATAATCAATCTGTCCTCTAGTAAATGAATGTCACTTATCGTAAAACAGCAAACCACTAAAAACTAGATATTGGTACAACAACATTGCCCGTGAAAACGTCCGGGGTGGTATATAAGTTCAGCCAGGGGCATGCACGCACAGTTTTAACTTTCAGGCCGACTGATGAAACCAGATTTAACAGGTTTATTCAGGCCAGTCTGAGCGTGTATTTTCAACTGAAGACAGGCCGGAAAGGCGATTGGATGAACAAGCGAATGTCGAAAATCTACCCGTATGTTCTCGGGAGCTGACGGCCAGTTTGCACGTGTATGGAGGTTCCTGCAGGCCTGCCCTCAGTGCAACATATGAATTGAAGTCCTTCGTCGCTGATGCAATGGCCGTGTTCCGAGGGGATAAGCGATTTTATTCTGAATTTATCGTTATTTACAGGGGATACCCATCACTTAGAAAATAAAAAGTTATGATTGTTCCGACAGATATGAAAATGCTGACAAGGATATCAAAATAATCATTCATTTACATTGAGATATACAATGTTCCTATAAATCAGAACATACGCAGGGAGTGGATAGGACTAAAGTACATAACGATAAGCACAAACTTTTCAGAGAAAACAAATTATAGGTTTTTCTTTCGAGAAGTTACAACTTTATAATGTACACTTAGATTCAAAAGTCCGCCGACACTCGGGAAGAATCGCTCGTCAGAGGTCTCTAGTGTTACCATGACAAAACAAATAAATAGAAGCATTTCTTACTACTTCTTAGGAAATAGGCGGAGCCTTGTCCAACCTCAGCGAACGCTGGAAAATATTACAAATCTTGTTACCATATTTCATGCTGTGGTATCATTTGACATCCCGACTATCAAATATAAATACACAAAAGACACACACAAACACTCACACACACAGACACACACACACACATTTATATATATATATATATATATATATATATATATATATATATATATAGAATCAATAAAAGAAAGTAGAAATTAATGCAGTGGCATAACAATTCTTTCCGTTAGTAGCTACATTACATTGTTCGGAGATCTGACATTAGTCTTGTTCTAATTTCATCTATGGCTCGATGCTGTAAAGTATTCATAAAAACGCCATAAATGAGTTATACGAGCCTTGGGGACATTCACAGAGAGAGAGAGAGAGAGAGAGAGAGAGAGAGAGAGAGAGAGAGAGAGAGAGAGAGAGAGAGAGAGTGCTTCCAAAAACTTAGTTTTAGAATGTTAGATTGATTGTTAAAGACTTTCATCGGCCTTTAGATATTCATAGATAGCAACATTTTGTAATACATAAGGATACTCTACTGTAAAATATTTCACAAGTCATTCAGATTCAAGGGGATGTGCCATATGTCTTTAGTTCGCAACCCACTTGCCCTTTATTCATCAAATTTTTTACCTTCCCTTTTCCGCCCGTATTTGAGGCTAAGAACGGTTGGCATTGACGTTTAAACTAAAATTTTAAATATATACATCAAAATCTTTGTTGTGTTGCTGATTCAATCTTTATTACAAGACCTTTAATTCGCTTGATAATTACTGAGGCCCTATGGCAAAATTGGAGGTAGTTATCACCGAGTAGAGATAACTGGATTATTTTGTTGGACTTGAATGCTCATCCACATAATGGTAGATTTTGGAACAATAATAGCTTTAATTAGAGTCATTGTCTTATGAATGTTTGAAGGATTCGTTAGAAAGAATCCTTATACCAACATTTGTCCGGCTCGAAGTTATACTATTTAGTTACTAGATCATTATGTTCTGTAGTCCTCCACATACCACAAGTTTTCCAGTTAATATGCTCATTACGTAAGTGCTCTATAGGATAATTTGTCAGTTTGCTTTAAAATCAACCAAAACATTTTCGTTAACTGGAATAATTATAAAGGAATATGATTGAAATAATGCTCAAAATGCCTTATTTTTTAATCCAGCTGAGGAATATCTCGTCTTGGCTTCACACAAATTTCGAAAGGTTCCAGGTTGGAATGGTCAAGTGCAGGAGTTTCTATCTGCCGCTCAGGAGAGATTTCTTTTCTGGAGGGATAGTGAGAAACTAGGAACTAAAATTGACGGCCTAAGACAAATACCGGCGAAGAAGGTCATTTATCTTAGAAATACCGAGGAAGTTTAATAAATGAATGAATGAAAGGAACACAAATAGGAACTTGATCATGGATACTTAGGCCTATTTGAATCACGATTATTAGAAGTCGGCGTGATCAAGCTACGCAATTTTCTGAAGATAAAGCTACTAGTAATTACATAATCACTGATAACTTACAGCCAAGATATTAGTGAAGGAAATCATTTTGTGCTCATGCCACCTGCGCTTATATTTTTTTGGAAAATTCGAATATATCGCTGGAAAATTAGTATTTCTTACTTCCATTACAAAATATCGGAAAATTATGTCGTTCTGAGGACAAGAGACTTTTTTATATGATTTATCAATAAAGCAAATTTCTCAAAGGTTTTGCTAGAATGTAATAGTCATCAGTATTTACTGCTTCCGTCACAGATTTTTTTATTATGCAGAGTTAATAGTTAACTTTCGTTACTAATCAACCTTAGAACAACAGCAGCTGTTTATTCTGTTGCTACTAGCTACTACAAGTGAACTATTAATGAATTAGCTTAGCAATATTTCCTTGGAACATTAACGGTTATCAAATTAGATTAGGCAATGATACAATATCTTTCAAGTTGTATCAAGAAATTTTTAACCTCTTTCCACAACCTCTAGTATACAAATGACTTCCTTATTTCCTCAAATTCTTCAGTGTTGGACTGACCAGGGAAGGAGTAATTCCCCCCCCCCCCCTCATCTACCTAACCCCCACTCCCCCGCCATCTACCCCTCCATTGAAAGTGTCTACCGGGCTCCTCAAAAGAATAGTAAAAATAATCATATATATATATATATATATATATATATATATATATATATATATATATATATATATATATATATATACATGAATGTGTGCGTGTGTGTGTGTTGTGTATTTTTAGTGAATACTCGAGAGACAAATGATACCACAGTATGAAATATGGCAACTCGATTTGTAATATGTTTAAGAATTCGCTGAGGTTGGACAAAGCTCCTCCCATTTCCTTGAAGGTGGCAAGAAGACCAACTCTTTCTTTGTTTTGTCATGGTAACACTAGAGACCTCTGTCGAACGATTCCCCTGCCCATTACGAATAAATAACAAGACGACTAAATTGATGTACTTTTGAGATGCATATTGACAAATTTGGAATAGACCTATCCTCACCATTTTTATTGTTGAAGTTTGTTGCCGTTTAGGTTTAAGAGTAATATATATATATATATATATATATATATATATATATATATATATATATATATATATATATATATATATATATATATATATATATATGTGTGTGTGTGTGTGTGTGTGTATACATATATATATGTGTGTGTGTGTGTCAACTTTTAAACGTAAGCCTACTCCTCATGTTAGTACTACTTCATTATATGTTATAATTTAGTGAATAATGTCCTGTTTCTATATGCCACAGAACCATCTGTATTAAAATAAATAAATACACACACACACACACACACACATATATATATATATATATATATATATATATATATATATATATATATATATATATATATATATATATATATATATATATATATATTTAAATTTTACACTTTCTCCTCAAGTTAGTATTACTTCATTACATCGTAGACTTTAGTGGAGGAAGTTCTCTTGCCACAGAACCAATGTTTACGCCATTTCTTTTTGGTGTTTTCATTTCTTGCACATCAGCTCGGCTAGGCAGATGTTAGGGAGGAAGAGATGTTGCCACGGTGCTGTCCGGGTGTCAACTGAGGTTAGACGGATGGCAGAATTGAATATTGTTTGGGTACTCTCGATATCCGGCAGGACTGTCAGTTCAGCGAACTGTCAGTTAAAACTGTGCGTGTATGGCAGGCTTAAAGATACATTCGGTCTATCCAGTAATGATTAGGCCTAACAGACAAAAAATCATTTAACGTCAACTGGCCATAGTAGTAATTTCAATGAAGGATGTCCGAGATTTTTTTCTTTGGAGCGCATTGTCTAATTCATTATTACTATTATCAATATTATCATCATTACTGCTATCATTACTATTACTAACTAAGCCAGAAAACCAGGATGCTACAATCCCAAGGTCTCTAACAGGGAAAGCAACCTAGTGAGGAATGGAAATGAGGAAATGAATATTCTATATACGAGCAGCAACGAATAAAAAAAAAAACATTTTAAGATAAAAATCAACGTCAAAATAGACCTATGTCAACTTGTTCAGCATAAAACTACTTGTAGAAAGTTTAAACTTCTAAAGTTCCACCAATTCAACTGCCCGATTAGAAAGATCAGTACAGTCTGGAAAGATCAGAATGCAAAGGATGGTCAGAATCATGAAAAATCTTATGCAACATGAACAAAAGAACTAACTGAACAACGATGCCAGAGATTAATATCAAGATCACCAATAAGAAATTTGACAAAACGCAAGGTTCTGTCCACCAACCAAAGATTGGAGTCAACAGCTTAAGACCTCATGGGAGAACAGTACTGTAACAAGGCAAAATGAAAGAATTATAAAATTTCTTCCAGATAGATTGATCACCAAAAATCTTGAGACTTTATCAATAACCCAATAATGTGTAATTGAAGACACAGACCGGATGTGTTTCTCAAAAGTAAATTTGTCATAAAGAATTAATTCTAATTTTGAAATAGTTATATATAGTTAAAACATTATCAATGAAAAGATTTGGATGTTCATGAGATACTGTCCTCAACATACTATCAATCATACTTTGAGTTTGAGTCCAACTTCATGCCCATAATTTGTATCATGCACTCATTTTGGCTAGATCCCTACTAACGCATTCAGTAACCATAGGTCTACATTCAGGAAATGGAATTCATGCACAGAGTATCATCATCTACATATGCAACGAGTTTGTTTTCTAGGCCAAACCACATATCATGCATATAAAATATAAAAAAAAAAAAATGTTAATAGCAGCTTTTTTATTTTTCTGGAGTGTCAATATTGGTGGAATAAGAAAATAGATTTAAATAAACATACATAGATTATGTTCTCTTATTTACCCACATGAACGGCATACATGACAAAGAAAAGCAACTGGTTAGAGCAAAATGAAAGAAAAGTATGTCCAAATACTAGAAACGAATTTATTAAACTAATTGAGATACAAAACAGACGACCACTTGTCTGACTGAGTCTCTTGTCAAAGAACAGAGCGTAGTTTCAGAAAACATTCATCCTCCGTTGTTGTAATTTTCTTTGGTAAGGTTAAGGGCCTGGCAATGAGAGTTTTTCTTGCAGATTTACGAGTACAGCATTAACGAACCGTTATCTCTCTCTCTCTCTCTCTCTCTCTCTCTCTCTCTCTCTCTCTCTCTCTCTCTCTCTCTCCACATACCATATCACTAACAAATTCCTTATTTTTCGTCTAATTCAAATTCGTTCATGACTTGTATCGTCATCATTAGAACAAACACAAAAGCTAATATCTAAATACCAAAGTATAGATTAAAAGACAGGATTTGAATTGACATTTATTGGGTACATTATGATATATAATAAATTTAGTTTTGATAAGAAAAGGATTATTTATTGAAATTTAATATAATACACACTTATAAAAAGCTTAATCCCGATTTTGAGGACAATGCACGATGTAGGACTGTAGGGTTTAATGAGCCGTCGGGCAAAATGGGAGTTTTCACAAATGTCCCTCTTATTACACTCCCGTTTTTTATCTTAATAATATGAACGAAAACTCTAAGTACAAATTCAAAGCTTATTTCTTATTTTTTACCAGTATAATATATGGAAATATATATAGGGGTAATACAAGAAAATTCATTATATTAATTTCTCTCCATTGTCTAAAACTCGACAAAGAAACTATAAAATTATAAATATTCTCAAACCCGAAGAAGGATTAGGAAACTTTACATAATTAGAATAGGATAAATATAATTAAATATAAGAGATAGTTGAAAAATACGACTTTTACTGAAGAAACCAATTAAAACTAATCATTACTTCAAGCTTAATATCACTTTTTGAGTCTTAGTTTTGGGTAACACAAGCATTCTAAGATTATTACTGAATCAATACAAATCTCCTATCGATTGAACCCAGACCAATTCATTTCTAAAAGCATTCTAACTGATAAAAGGGTGAAGACACCAAAGTGGTTCTTGTCATGGAAATAACAGGTGATTTTCTCCCGGCAAGAAGTATTTGGGAAACACGAAAGCTGAGATGAGACGTATTCTACTCTATAAAATAATCCTGATTATGGTCATGGTTACAGAAGCAACACATTTGATGTCATCTGAAAGAGTTTCCTTAGCAGAGTAGGCATGTAACAATAGAAAGTTCTATCTTTACCAGTTCACAAGTTATGGCAGAGGGTAAAGTTGTGGCACCAACCCACAGCATTTAGAGCCATAATGTCAGAATTTGGTATTAAAGAAAAAGATGATGATTTCCCTTCATGTACATGTTGGCCTACCTTTACCTTTCCACGCCGTTTGACTGCAATTCCTTTAACTATACCCGAGGAGTTGTGACGGTAAAGCAAATGTCTACCTTTGCATCTCGTATTTCCAGTGTAATACCTTCTAGCATGTACAGTAGCAGAAGTAATTGTGATAACAAGGCAAGGGTAAGAGACTATCAGGCTACCTACGGTATACAGTATAGCATGTTCGTTTGAAAACTGTTCAACAATTAATTAAGGACCGAGGATGACCAAGTAGATGTGCCTATCACTGACTGTTGGACTTGGGGATGATCTTCAGCTTTGTACAATCATGCATGTCAAATGACAAGATCCCTTCTACATTGCTACACAAGTAATAATGACAAGGGTAAATAGGGCATGAAGTAATGGACAGACTAACAGACAGGCAGACGCCGGACTGACGGTTGGAAAAAAAAACTTTTAAGTTTCCCTCGCTATTTTGTTGGTAAGGATCTAAAAACCAGCAAAATTATATATATATATATATATATATATATATATATATATATATATATATATATATATATATATATATATATATATACATATATATACATATATATATATATATATATATATATATATATATATACGTGTGTGTATATATATGTATATATACAAATATATATATATATATATATATATATATATATATATATATATATATGTATATATATGTATATATATAAATATATATATATGTATATATATATATATATCATATGTATGTATATATATTATATATATGTATATGTATCTATATATATGTATATATATGTATGTATATGTATATATGTATATATATATATATATATATATATATATATATATATATATATATATATATATATATATATGAATGTATATCACAAACACTCTTGATTTCAATATCTCTACCCGGCCAGAAGCTGTTACCCTAAAATGAATTCCAAGTGGATATATATTCCCAAGATAGAATTCGGTATTGAATGCCATTCGTGGGTTTTATATATAT
>NC_090727.1:934780-954780 GCF_036898095.1 Palaemon carinicauda
TATATACATACACATACACACACACACACATATATATATATATATATACACACATACACACACACACACACATATATATATATATATATATATATATATATATATATACATATACATATACATATACATATATAAATATATATTACATATATATATATATATATATATATATATATATATATATATATATATATATATATATATATATATATATATATATTATGCAGTTAAAGGTAAAAGAAGGTTCTTGGAATATTATGTAACATAAGAGGTAAAGTAAACGAAAAATCAAGGCAAGTAAACTAGGTGTTTGCACTCTTTCTTCCGAGAAACAGAGGCTCATCTGACGTAAGAACTGTTCTGAAATATAGTTACTCCCAAAAGTAACCGACAAGTGATTCACGGGTTTTCATTCTTATATTGAAAAAAAAAAATATTAGGAGATATCAAATACATTCACTAAAAATATATAATAGCAATATAAATTATAAAAATGGGAGATAATTATTTCTTAGGGAAGTAATACACTTATGTATCAGGTTCAGATTTAAGACTGCTTATAACCAATTATTACTTAACAAGTGTATCTACGTCTAGAAAATTCGAGAAAACAAGGAAAATAAAAATATTGCACAAACAAAAAGGTGTTTTCTCGCATACGAAATTAAAACTTGTGAAAATGTGAAAACATTCTCTCCGCGCAGGACACTGATATGCATAAATATTCTTATGAGACCACGATAATAAATGAAGTTTTCTTACGAAGGAAGTTCTACAAAGTATATAAAAATCACATGGTGAACAACAAGCATATGGTCACAACAAGGGTAAATACGTCTAACTACTTATTGCAGCCACAGATCGCTTCTCGTCAGAAGTAAACAAAGACGGAAATTTCTTTGTTTATTGTTTAAAGGGCGTTCTTAAGCAAGTGGAATTCATTTCTTCATTTTATTCTCTACTGGCAAGAAGGTTGAAATGAAGTGACTATTATTCATGATCCATTATTACTACTTTACATATTACAAGCAGATGTTAACTTTTCTCATTGAAATTTTAATTTTCAAATACCTAACCAAAAGCAATCTTAAAAATTCAAAATGCTTTTCACAACTGTAAATGTTTTTCACTCATTTCCTTTATTCCCGTTCCAGAATCTTTGTGGGAATAATACTCCGTTGTACGGGGAAACCTAATGGGTTTCATTAAATCTAAAAATGAACAATCAGATTTAAAATACTACACTACGGTTGTTTGAAACTTTAGAAACAGAAGTTTGATAAAAAGTATCGAGAAGGATAACAATGTATTTAGCACCATATATTAAAACATTTTCGTGATTAAAAAATAATGAAAGAAACGAGTCATCAAGAGGTAGAATGGTCAGAACTGTTAGATCAAGGAAATTTTTTTTTTCCAGTTGATATAACCTTGAATTAAATTAAAACATTTCAAGTTGAGCTGTGTTTTTTTTTTATTAAATGCAAATAAATCAAATGGTTAGGTTCGGAATGATCTAGAATCCCAATGAAATAAATAAAGTTAATTCAAAATAAAAGATGATAGTAATTAAGTTACAGCCAAATGAAAGGCGAGAAACCCAAAGTATGACTCATTTCCCCCTAAATTCTTGTTTGTCTGTGCGTCCATTGGCAGTCTTTAAAAGCACTCCATTGCCTCCAGTGGCCTTTGATCTCAAGAGACTTCTGCGGAAAATCATCTAATTCTCGGGATGCCACAACCCAAGATCTATTCTTCCTCTACAATCATCATACTACAAGAATAACGGGTTTCTAACACTAATAATACGGTAAGCTATAAACACACACACACACACACACACATACATATATATATATATATATATATATATATATATATATATATATATATATATACATATATATATGAATATATATATATATATATATATATATATATATATATATATATAGAGAGAGAGAGAGAGAGAGAGAGAGAGAGAGAGAGAGAGAGAGAGAGAGAATGTACATAGTATATATACACATATATAAATAAGGATAAGACTTCATTGTTACATACAGTTCAAAAACTTTCTTCTATGGATATATTTAGGGTACATCTGAAAATCAATCGGACCAATATTGGAATCAAATCTTCTGATGAGGTTTATCTTGATTATGCTTCGATGGAAATCAGTGAAATTAAAGGAGCCAGACAAATGTTGGAGCAAATGAAACTTTTCTGAAGGTTAAAAAAAAAAGACGGGAGAACTAAAGGCTAATCGAATTTGACATTTTTTTTTTGCTATGCCAATAAGCAAATCTGTTATCGTTAGCTTTTTTAGAAATGGTAAATAAAAATACCAGGACTCGGATATGGTATGAACCGGAAAATATCTAGTATCATCCAAAACCTATATATATGTAGATATTGGTATAATCCAGGAT
The DNA here is from genome assembly GCF_036898095.1 of Palaemon carinicauda. NCBI lineage: Eukaryota > Metazoa > Arthropoda > Malacostraca > Decapoda > Palaemonidae > Palaemon > Palaemon carinicauda. The sequence continues at coordinate 937,210 of NC_090727.1, forward strand.
CCAGAGATCTTGGCATCATCTGTCGGAATATCGTAACCCGAATCAATTAATGATTAAGTACTCCTTAAAGATCCCACTGAGAATTACTAATCGTGGTGTGTGTGTGTGCGCGCGCTAGTGTGTGTGTGTGTGCGCTAGTGTGTGTAACTTGAACGGTTGCTATTGCCCTTTTTACCGAAACAGTGAATATTACAGAAAATGCAGTTTTGAAGGGATAAGATTTACTAGCCCGTCAATTCAAACTTGACTCCTATAGAGCTGGACCAAATAAATTCGGAATATATAAAATATAATACTATATATTATATCTACTTGATAAAAAAAAAACCCATTCAAAGATGAAAATCTATGATACAGATATTTAAACTTATGTTTCTTGAAAACAGAAAAATTCTCAGAAATCGATAAATTTACTTATCAGATAATGGTTGCTGACTAAAATATAACTGACTTTTACCTATTATATTCCCCTTCTATAGTCGATGTCAGTCTTTGTGGCATTTCTGAGTCAGCGAAGACCCATAAATAGTTGCGATGGGTCATGGAATCCCCCAAAAGCGAACCAGTAAAGAAAGTTACTTCAACCATCTCACACTGAAACACATTTGCGATGAAAATTATTAAATTTGCGAAGTATGAAAATAGGAGAACATGGAAATTGTATTGATCTATCTGGTTAATTCTACGCCTACACAAGATTTTTAACGCGCTGGTGCAACAAAACGGACAACCACTTCCTAACGATAAGTGCTGTTTGGATTGATCTATTCATGAATAATTATTGAATGATGTGTTTTCAAATGCAGAGATGACGCTCAAACATTGCAAATAAGACATGCATTCTGTAAAAGTTAATACTCAAGAGATATTCAGCAAATTAACAGTAACTTCTACAAAGAAAAACGAGAAAGAAAAGGTTTGGTGCAAGCAAGTTTGCAATATAATTCAAAGCGTCAAAAAACAAAAATAAAAATTTTACAGCCTAGCAGGAATTTACATCATGAAAAAAAGCAATTTGTATCATGTAAAGTTATAACAATTTCTTACATGGAAATAATAATGCTCATATTACAATCCTTAAAATTTTTACGAACAAAATCGATATTAGGTGATTAAAGAATTAAAAATTCTCGATTTATTAACAGACCAGAACTGTTTGTTTGCACAAAGATATAGTTGACAGTGCATTGAAGTAAAAGGATGGTATTTTGCTGTTACCAAAACAATAATGAAAAACAAATCCTTATAATCTACAGCAAATTATTAATGAACCAACGAGGATGAACTACAGCGAAAGCTTTAATAACAAAAATTCAGCTTCTTCATAAAACGTGGCGGGACAGCTGGCCGATGGACATTTGGCCTAACAAAACAAAATTAACCAACTTACATAAAATACCGACAAATGTATGTTTATAGGTATTCAAAGTGTTTTAAGCATTTAAAAACTTAACTGCATATCAAACCAAATTGAATAGATTAAGAGTAAAATGTAGATTTTTAATCACACAATGTATATATATATATATATATATATATATATATATATATATATATATATATATATATATATATATATATACACATGGGTGTGTGCACATATACAGTATACATAGTTCTATTGATCTCCAACACTATCTCACCCTTGCAGACCTAAAAGTGACATCCTATAGTTGTCAAGAGTGGAATGGGAAATATGAAGAAAACAGTTAAGTAAAGTGTGTTTGAAGCAAGGGACAGAAAACCATAACTGGAAGATCCTACAAGGGACCGTGGATGACAGGGAAACACAAGTGAGGGTACAAGAGAACAGGGAAATAACATGAGTCAGGTGGGGAGGGCAGGGAGTATGGAAAATAATCAATCAGAAAAAGGAAATTGACAAAAGAACAATATGGATGAATCAAGGAACCAAGGTCTAATTGATAGGTACAATTAACGGATATAATTGAGAAATTAAAAGCTGGTTTCTGTAGCATTTCCCTTTCTATTTGGTTTTTCTGTCTCCCACCAGTTACTCTTTATTATCATTTTCCCATCATGAGTTGTTGCCTCTTTGTTTTATTTGTAAACGATTACGGATTCTACTATTTAATTGTTTATGGCACCCAAGGGCCTTTTATTGCAACAACTTCATTCATACAAAGATCATGCTTAGAGGACAATAGCTATTCTTAAGTGCCCATATCTCTCTCTCTCTCTCTCTCTCTCTCTCTCTCTCTCTCTCTCTCTCTCTCTCTCTCTCTCAAACCATTGGATTTGTCCCTTTCCTAAGAAATTGAAAGTATCAGGCTCGATTCCTGTTCTTATAATAAAAAAGACAATTGACTGAAACGGCGAATTAGGTACAACACAGTTCTGATATGGTGATAAAACTTGTCTAAAAACGGGAAGGCTGAATACCCTCAGTGAAAAAAAAGGTTATATGTACAGTTGGACACAGGAATTCCTGGCACACACCACTCTGAGGAAGAACATACTGGCACGCCCATTCTGCACGGCAAATTCTAGTTTTAAGGGATGCCCACCACCTCTGCCATCTCTCCATTCACTATCTGTTTGGTTACTCTCCGCGTAACAAGGGTGTGACACGGTGCACTTCTCCTAGAAGAGCTGCTTACCATAGCTAAGGAGTCTCTTCTACCCTTGCAAGAGAAAAGTCGCCACTAAACAACTACAGTGGTGTAGTTAACCGCTTAAACAAAAAAATGTTGGGTACTTTCAGTGTTGTCAGGCGTATGAGGACAGAGAAGAATGTAGAAAGAATAGGTCAGACTATTCTGTGTATGTGATGGAAAGGGTAATTCATCGTAACCAGAGAGAAGGATCCAATATCACCACTTCTTAAGCAAATTAAACTATCATAATTTCATTCAAATAAATAAATGACCAAATATAACTCCTGCCATCCTTCTCATATCAGTACATTCACCAATTGAGGCTGCTCTTCTTCCATCCACTTATAGTCTCTCTCTCTCTCTCTCTCTCTCTCTCTCCTCTCTCTCTCTCTCTCTCTCTCTCTCTCTCGCCATTTTTTCTTAACCTAATACGCTTACGAATATATCTTGAAAACCATACTTTCTAAACAATCCAGTCCAAACTCGTCCCATTTTCGCTATCACCTGGAACGTCATAAAAACCAATACCTCTGTCACATACCTGTGCAATGAAATCCCCTAATGCAGAGCATTACTCTTTCATAATCTCGAAAAAGATCATTAAAAAATAACTTTTGAAATTTGCCTGGCATACTTTCATTTTCTTAGCCAATACATATGTTTGCTGCATACACATCATTACAAAATTTTCTCCGAGACTTAATCTTATCCAAACAATCCCATAATATAAAAGATCTACTAACTATTGTCTTTCCAACACTAGAAGCGCTACCCTTACCAACCTTCTACATCTTTGGTTACCCCAAACATATCACTATGGCTTCTTCACTCCTCCGCGCAAAATTATTTAATGGTGGTTTCATTAACTGTCAAACATGAGTTTTCCCTCCTTAAAACAATTAACTATTATATATATATATATATATATATATATATATATATATATATATATATATATATATATATATATATATATATATATATATATCTTTCCATCCGCACTAAATTCAAGAGCACACGTCTATGCGTATCATAGTACTTACTTTTTTTAGGGGTTTATTTCTCGCCCTCCACCAAACACTAAAGGTCTGTTCAGGCGGGCCTTTGTGAGTGTAAAAATAATTTCTTTCCAGTTAATATTTTGCTCTGTATCGTTATCAGTTATTTCGCTAGCATTTGTATTCAGGCTTAATAGTTTTCAGGTCACTATTATAACTTTCTAAAAAGATAAGTCTTCAGGTTTTTCTTGAAAGCTGCCACATTATTGCTATTCATGACATCGAGTGGAAGGTCGTTAAAGAGTCTCGGTGCAGCATAACTAAACGTTCTTCCTCCTATTGCATGATTCACACTAATTTCGAATAGTCTATGTGGGTCATCAGCATGTCTAACTCTTACAGCAGCGCTGGTAGCTTCAGGGTAGGGGACCAAGCAATCACGAAGATATTTAGGCTTATCACTTGTAAGTGCTTTGTGAGTCAACAAGCAAATTTTAAATTCAATTCTAGCCTTAACATTTAACCAATGTAGATCGATCAATGCAGGAGTTATTCTCTCCCTTAGTTTAATGCCTTTTATCAGTCTAGTCGCCCGGTTTTGCACATTTTGAAGCTTTCTTAGTAGTGTATTGGGCAATTTGTAGTACAGAGAATTGCAATAATCAAGCCTTGATATTACATGAATCATCACTACATTTTTTGTACTGCCCTTTGATAAATATTTTCTAATAAATGCAATGTTTCTCGGGTGATAGTTACACACTTTCACTGTGTTCACAATTTGGTCCCTCATTGACAAATTACAGTCTATCAGTACACCCAAATTTTTCACAACAGGCACAATCCCAACATCAGCATCACCAATTTTTATATTTTGAATTAACTGGTGATTCTTCAAAGCCACCTTTGTGCCAAAGAACATACATTCTGTTTTATCATCATTTAATTTGAGCTTTTTCCTCTGCATCCATGTTTTTATTTCAGTCATTATCTCATCAATTTTCTTCTCTGTATCTTGTGTTGTTGAAATTGAGAGGTAAAACTGAGTATCATCTGCATATAGTTTAAAACCCACTTTTTGTTTTTTCAAGATGTGTGATAGCTCGATAGTATATATGTTAAACAAGATAGGGCCCAGAACACTACCCTGTGGTACACCCTTCATAAGAATTCTCTCATTGGATCGGTTTCCAGAAACTTCTACAATAGTCTTCCTGTTCACTAAGTAACTTCGCAAAAATTTCAGTGCTTCCTCAGTCACTCCAATAGACTTTAAGTCGTCAAGTAAGTACTCGTGCACAACAGTGTCAAAAGCAGCACTAAGATCTAACATAATCAAAATTCCACACTTTCCCCCATCAAGAAGACCTATCATATCATTCATTATTGAGCACAAAGTAGTTTCCGTAGAATGATTAGCTCTGTAGGCCGATTGATTTTCCGGGAATACCTCTAACTCGTCAATATGAGCCCATAATTGCTCACTTATGACTTTTTTAATAAGCTTTGACATGTAGGATAAATTTGAAATGGGCCTATATGAATTTAGCTCGTTTACATCACCTTTCCCTTTGTAAATTGGTTTGATCAACGCAGTTTTTTTCGCAGATAGGAAAACAGGATTGTGATATACTTAGGTTAATCATGTTCAGGTAAATATCATATACAACTTGCTTGTTTGGAGCTTCACTTATTGAACTGTTTGGGAAAGGGTCGTTTCCACAATATGTATTCTTCATCTCTCTCATAACCTATAATAAGTCGCACATATTAATTCCTTAAATTTTATTAACTTCTTTCCCTCCTTCACTGGCATAGCTGACTGTCCTTCCAAGTGATTTTGTGGGAAGCCTCTATAGATTTTATCATTTTTTTCACTAAAGAATATAGCAAAACTCTCTGCACAAACATTGTCAGGCAAGACGTATTTTTTCTTTAATCCCATCAAATCATCAAGATTTTTGTGAAAGTCCTTCATGTTATTGGTTTTTTTACATTCGCCGTTGTAGAATTTTCTTTTTGTTTTTTCTAACAGGATATTATAGTCATTTCTGGCCTTATTATATAGATTTCTGTCTTGTAAGGATTTGGCTCTTTTCCATCTACCTTCCATCTTACGTCTGTGTCTTTTTGCCTTTAATAGCTCACTATTATACCATCTAACATTTTTGCGTACCACTATTTGTTTGTTCTTTATGGGACACATGGTATCGTACATTTTTCCAAAATTGTCGTTGTATTTCTTGGTATAGCACCCAACACATTCTATGTCTACCATATGTTCACATTGTGTGTTCACACAAGACATTTGCGCTACACTAGCTTCAATAAAATTCTCAGCATCAAAATTTTCCCGTTCCCTAAATGTGATCCATTTTTTCAATACTCTGGTGCAATTTATATTAACATTAAAGGTGATGAGTTTATGTTTTTGAGATCTCAAAGTCTGGTTCCACTTCAAGGCTTTTTATTAGGTCTGAGTCTTTTCCACATATGACTAAGTCGAGTGTATGACCACCTACTGACGTTGATACCAAAACACTGTTTATTAAATTAAACATCTCAAATACTTCCTTGAGTTCTTTAGCCTTATTATCATTTTCATCATCTACCCAACAGTTGAAGTCTCCACCAATTAATGTATTTTTAATATCGTCCACCACACCCACAAGAATACTAAATTCTTCAATGAATTTAGTCATATTACTCGCTGGTGGTCTATATAATGATATTATATTCAATACCTTATTGTTTCTTGTCAGTTTTAAACAGATGTATTCAAACGTTTCAAATACTATTTCATTCATGATAGAAACCCTAGAGAAGGTTTTCGACACAAAGACACCCACTCCTCCTCCAGTTTTGTCCTTTCTTGGTACGTGGTAGAAATCGTGAGTACACGGCGTCATCTCCTGAATCTTTGAGTTATCACTAATATTTCCCTGCAACCAAGTTAATAAGCATAAATCTAATTCCATTTCGATAATAAGATTTCTAATCTTTATGGTTTTATTAGTAGTTGAGTAATTTTGGGAAAAGGGGTTTGAAATTGGCCATAAAGGCTAACAAAGATATTTCTGAATGATCACCCCTCAATAATTCCAACACTGCAGTACTCTTCTCATACTGTTTCTCATGTTTATAATCTATAAAAGTAAATACAAACCTAAAACCACGTATAGTTACTTGGCTTTAAAGTCTCAAAATTCTTTACTCAGGTTCCTTTGATCATCAAGTGTCGTCCTAAACTTCTATCCTCGAGATTTAACATCCAAGACATTTCTCAACATTACGGCTCAAGTTAACAGGAATTCACCAATAACGATAATTTAATCTCTCCGAGGCCTCTTAATACCTTGACGTGAATATCCCTGCATTCAAGAACACAAACAAATATCTCTAACATAAAACTAATGGTTTTCTCTTCAGCTTTCGCCTCTCAAAAGGAAACTAAGTCCCGGGAGGCAAGCATCCATTACTGTTGTTTACACTTTACAAGACCTTCTCAATAACAACATTGAAAGTCCTCTTCCCTCTTCTGCAAAACTAAATCAACATTGTGATCCGACATCCCGTTGCCCAATAGAGACAATCTTTAGAAGGTAGAATGAACTAAATTACAGTGAACTATGTTTAGTGATTAGAAAGGATACGCATAAACACAAAAGGAAATACAATGTTGATTTTTTCTTTACATAAGGAAAAAATTTGTCTTTTTTATGAACGTTTTCTCTTGCGAAATGAAAACGAAGCTTTGGAATGTAGTTGGTTTTACTTTGTGAAATATGTGTAGACATTAATTGTTCTTTGCTCCTATTAAAATTGACAAATCTACGTGGTGTGCAAAAAGAGCTATTGGGTGTTAAAAATGGACGAGGTGTACTGCAATAAGATTAGCTTCCATTGGGAGTCATATCTAAATTACCAGCGTAATAAATGTTTTGTACTTAATAAAAATATCCTGGAATTATGATGCATAATAATTACTTGGTTTAGTATAGTTTTTGTAATTACCCATTAAGTTTAGTATTAAGATAATGAAGATTGAAAATTAGATTGAGGATTGTATATATTAAGTAGTTTAATTGATTTATGTAAATATCAAATTAGGTTTTTTTATTTGAACTTTCAACAGTATTTTCATCCTATGCGAAACTTTGGTGTAGTATCTGTTGTACATAATTAACGATAAGCTTAGCTTACAAATTATGGATAAATTAAATTGTGACAGCAAATGTATGAATAGATAAATGAAGCAGAAAAAAAAATTAAAAATAGCTTGATTATGGGCTCTAGAGACCCGTCAATCCTCAGAGCAAAAGTCTTACTGGGTGCCGTAAATTGGCTTCATATTGTTAAAGTATGAACTTATAAAGAAAAAAAAAAAAGTCGAAGCGAATGTCCATTTCCATCGGAAGTTCAATCACTTTTACATCAAGATAGATAAGAAAAGTTATATTTACTACTTAAACTGAAGTAGGACAAATGTTTAAGTATATGTAATTTTTTGCAAGTATTAAATAGTGCCATTCGTAGCGATCAATTATTTTAATCGGTAACGATGCGAAAGTCTACGGATTGTGATTTAACTACAAAATTACTTAGTGTTAAAATTATAAATTCATAATGCATATCCCTCAAAATATGATTAAACCTGAAATATTTTAAAAATAAGACTAAAATCTTGCTTTGGAAGTAAAAGGAGAGTTGACTATACCCGCTGCCTTAACCAAAGCTTCATTCCCACAGAACAATTATCAAAACATTCTAAATTAAAGGAAATTCTGAAATTTAAAAATACGTACATTTTTATAAAATGCATTGCTCTATATTATATTACACCAAGGAATTTGTATTACCATTTAGATCCTAATTATATTGTTATAAATGCAACGCTAATTGATGCAGTTTTTTTTTCAGAATGAAAGAGCAGTGAAAAAATTTCTCAAAGGATTTAGAAAAAAAAAATCTTAATTGTAAAGTCCTGTCGAAGATATAGATTGATTTCCAGCTAGTTTGTGTATATGCTACTCAAAGGGGTTCAGCTTATTTCCATCTCCGCCTTTTCCTACTTTTCAAATATTTTCATCCCTATTTATTTTTGTACCTTTCCCTCCCATTCACACATTTTTCGTCCCTTTACAAGCAAGGCATAACTCTCCGTGAACGAGGCATTAGGAAGACATTCAACCTAATAGGTGTACTTAACCTTGAAGCTATACAGTAAAGATGTATCAAGTAGGCATTAACGAGTTTATTTCGATTACTTGGATCATATTTGGTGGGACACTTACCTAAAAGATTCTATTAAGCACGTCCTGGTCGTTAGTGAACCTCCAACTGCACATAACAGATGGACATTTTGCGGCAAATGCGACCGCGGTAGTGAAGTAAAATCCGTATTGGGAGTCTTCCAGCAAATAACCATGATCGATACTTAACAGCAAATCCACGGTGGACATTCCCGCATTAATACAAGAAGGCATTTCGTTATTTGCAAGGCGGATGTTTTCACAAAAGCAAATTAATCCTTTACCTGATCGCCATCTGGACAAAACACAAATATAATTACGAATAGAAAAGCCACGGTGGAGAAAAGCAAAAACACTGATCAAATCACAGGATTACGTTAATGACAAAACGCACCAGTAACCGTGAAAACAAGACGTTGTGCCCAGACGAAAACGCAACAACCAAATGACAAGTAAACGTATTTTTAACTTAAATCCGAGCTTTAACACACTCCCCCAACCCGGACCCCACGCTTCTTTCCTGACCCAGCGGAGAGGAATCCAGCTGTTCAAGTAGCTCCTTCGGCTGTTAAGCCATAAATTTACATGCGGATTTTCAATAAACGTTTGCGAGCTAGATTGAAAGTACAATCTCGCTGTCGTACAAAGTAATAAGCATATCAAAGAACAAACAGATTTGGTCGCAGATGCATTTGTAATCGCACAGTATTTTCTTGGGTGGAAGTTTTTCGAACTTCAACGAGCAGATGTCGGACTTTTTCTCTTTTGACTAATTGTCTCGGTAGTGAGAGAGGCGAAGTCGGCAAGCAACTGAATCCCCTTGACATTAGAAAAAGAAAAACAATAAAACGGTGAACGGTATTTTGAAGCATGGGAGGTCGTGAAAAACAAAGCAGATAATCTCTAAAATATAAAAAAAAAACGAAAAAAAGTATACAATAAAGCAACTAGTTATGATTATTTTCAAACTTCTCTCCCTTCTTGCGTTTATATCAAATCATGACTTCCTCTCACCTAACAGCAGGTATATAGTGTAAGTTGGGAATGTACTCACTTTCCTCTCCTGACAGTAACCCTCCCCAAAAAGAGGAACGGCCTGTACATGGAGCCATTGAGCTGCCGTCCCATTAACATCGGCACTGAATTTGAGTTTGCTAAGAACGTGTATTCCAGTGATGCTTGGCAGACCTAATTTTTCAAAGGAACAAAACAAGCATTCAGGTCTTCTCTGCTAATTAATTAAATGGCTTCCAATTAATGTGTTGAGCATAAATACCGTCATATAAAAGATGAGTTCTACAGTTTCCAAAGATGTGCATGTTATATTATTGCACTACGTCTACATTGATTTTCATGGTATAATACATGGGATTTTGAAGACCTTGAAAGAATACAAATTATAAGTAGAGATCAAGCATTATTGACAACTCAACGCTTTCCTCAATATTATGCTCTTTGCATTTGCAACAACCGAGGATAAACAGAAGGAACTTTAAGGAGAAGTACACTGAGTTGTCAATTTTTTCCTTGTTACATTACCAAAATCTTGTTTTCCAAGTTATCTAACAAGAAAAAATTCACCCAGGTAAAGGAAAGATAATGTCAATAAACCAGTAGTCTGTGCTGAACAAAGTGTATTTTCCTTCTTCGTTTTTATCTTCTTTTTTTTTTTTTGAGGGAAAAGGCGATTGCAGTGATGTAGCTGGAGCATTTAAGTTACGTTGACACTACAACACACAAACACATACACACAACAGTCCTATGGTGTTTCAAAAATAGATGTTCAACATTGGAACAAGTCGGGTTATCACCTCTCTCTCTCTCTCTCTCTCTCTCTCTCTCTCTCTCTCTCTCTCTCTCTCTCTCTCTCTCTCTCTCTCAATTCTTATAATTAATGGAATACACAAATTTAAAATGAAGCAGCAAACAAAATCCTTTGGGACCCTAACAAGCCAAGAAAACTAGACATTTCAAACTACAATCTCTAAGCAATCTAAAAGCTTGCTGGCGGGTGTCCAAAAATAACCTCCATACAAGTCAAGCGGAACTGAAGCTCTAATTTCAGATATATGGTTCAATGAAAATTAGTAAATCAGTACGCAATCGAAATTGATTTTAAGTTGGGAGGAAAATAAACATTTTAAGGAAATATAACATATAACTCTCTCTCTCTCTCTCTCTCTCTCTCTCTCTCTCTCTCTCTCTCTCTCTCTCTCTCTCTCTCTCTACATATTTCCGTTACCTTTCTGAATCTTTTGGTTACCAGCTTAAGGTACGGGGATTCATTTTACCAGATAGTATTTTTCTATATAGTGCTTTGTTTCCTTTTATTCAGCTTCCCTCCCCTCCCAATAGTTTCTTTCATATAATTTTACCTTTTTTCTCTTTTCGAAACAATACAAAGAACTTAATTAACTTTAGGGCAGTCCCAGTTGGAGTCTTTTTGGAACCCAGCTCTATTAAAAGGTCACTCATAAGTGGAAGAGGCAATGGACAAGACAGTGCCCAACAGACTGAATATATAAACATAAGACCAGTGTCCATGGCCCTCTCCACCCAAGCTATGACCAGGGAGGGCCAAGAAATGGCTGCTAATGATTCTTCATATACACCTATAGGTTCCCCAAAAAGTCCCCATCCCTATCTTACAAGGACGGTGAGGTTGCAGACACTACAAGAAATCATTGTACTTTATCGGGGCTCGAACTCGCGTCCAACATGTGTGGCGATATTCCTTGATATCTGTACATGATTTTTTTTAACTGAAGGAGGCCAAAAAAAAATTAAGAATATTTTACGTTGAGGGAATGTGAGTGAATTGTAATAGATTTAAATAATGGTATATACTAGTCTAAATATAGGTACATACTTTTGCTGAGAATACAACAAAATATTAACATGATTCTGAAGATTCAAATCATCAGTCAACTATATCTGAGCGAACGGAATAACAAACGTCATAGTTTTATTTCAAATTGTATCTCAGGAAAGGAGTTGACGACTTACAGCTGTTTTGTCAAAAGTATAGAAAAATGCCAGATGAACAAATCTATACGAAGCCACATATATTGCTCTGATTTTAATATTATAACTAACGCTTTCCCCTACCTCTCAACAATGCAGCGGGTTGAAATCAATACACAAACTAGCTAAATTTCAAAAGCTAATTATGATGCTACTGATGATATACAAAAGAGGTCATACAATATAATCGGCTAATAATGGTATATATATATATATATATATATATATATATATATATATATATATATATATATATATATATTGTCCCCAAGCACCAGCGTGCGCAAAACTATTCACACATGTTATAAGCTCGGGTCAAACAATAAACCGAAGCAAATAGCAAACGATAGTTATTTCAAGATGTAACTTCTACCTTTCATCTAAAACAACTAAATCAAGATATGCTCATTTGGAAATACCCAAATTAGACGTTCTCGAACAAAGAAAGCAATAAGTTTCCACAACCAGAAAAGGGAAAAAACCATCCAAATGAATAATAAACATAAAAAAAAAAAAAAATCACCACCATGAGTAAAAACTTGAGTAGCGGGGAACGATGCATGAGAGTAGGAGTCTAGACTCCCAGAAACTGAGGATAAGTATCAATGATTATGCCAAGAGGATCTACCCATAGTTTTACAATGAAGAAACAATTGGTACTGGACTGTGTGAGAACGTGGCACCTCAATAGAATATGATGCCAATGTAAGGGAAAGCGAGTGGGTATCCCTAATTCTCTGCATTTACCAGTCGACATAGGGCCCAAGTGTATGAACAGGGTTTTATACCTAAACTAGTTTTCTTGCTAGATAAGCTAAGAACTAACATTAAATTCAAACCGTTTTGATGCGGATGTTTTTTCAAGGAATGTACTAATTATCATATACCGTATAAAGGACTGAAGAATCAACTTGTGCAATACCACAGACAAGTAAGATAGCAAAAATTTGGCGTCTAAATCATATACTGTAATACTGGAATGTTACCCGAAGCTACGCTGATTCATGTTTTTGCTTCTTATCAATGAACGCCCTTAATAATATTTGACAGGAACACGCAGACTCTAAAGGGTATGGGCCTCAATCGCTTCGCCATAACCTTTTATCGATCATCAAGCATCCTATAGCATGAACCCGAGTTGGAGTTTCAACTTAATAAGACTGAGCTCTAAAGACTTTGGGAATCTAAACACGTCTAGTTTTCTGATCACGATTACCGAGTCATTTTTTCGACGACTCTTAATGTCAAGCGATTCGGAATTTTTTTCTTTTTTTTTTTATAAATCTTATTCGATTTTCTATTTACTGATTTGTTATGATTCTTAACATATCTTTAGTAAAAATTAAACATGATTCAATTTAATTCAACAACAATCTATCTTTTCAACAAATACTATACAATTCTATTTCAAATAAATCTAATTTTGTACTTGACATACGTCAAGTAAACACACGTGGTACTAAGTTTATAAACACACAAATTCATATAAATATAAATATAAATATACTTTAATAAGTTGATGAAACAGAGGAAACACATCTTACTATATAATGCATTCAGAGTGGGTGATCATACTGACAGAATGACAAAACAAGGATGACAGAGAAAAGAATTGAAAAAGGAATAACAAAAGAAGTATTAAATAATAATAATACATTAGGAGTAATTTGAAATACTGTAAATTTCTGATAAGGAAGAGAAAGATATATTTGCGAGTGGAGCATTGAGATATTGCAATTGAGAAAAGGGCGTTTTAAATTAGTTTCTTCAACTTATTATTTTTTGCTGACGGTGGAAATTTCTGATAATTCCCAGATTGATTATAAAATGTTATTCTTTTTACTTACTTTATTTTCACTTGTTTACTCTGTGGTCGACTTAGAGATATTTATAACGCTTCCTATTATTTTTAGTACCTTATTAAAAAAACTAACAATAAATGAAAAAAGGGAAACGAAAAATTATGGATGTTTATATTCCTACAAAAAAAAAAAAAAAAAAAAAAAGAACATTAGAAAGCCTGGTGGCGCTGGAAACCATTAGGGTCATTAGCAGTGATAGAAAAATAAATAAATAATGGAGAGAGAGAGAGAGAGAGAGAGAGAGAGAGAGAGAGAGAGAGAGAGAGAGAGAGAGAGAGAGAGAGAGAGAGAGAGTGAAAATATTCCGTTACAACTTTATATATAGATTCGAATTTGGAATGAAAAAAGTTAAACAACTGTTTCAAGAGTGTGTGTGTTCGTGTGTCTATACACAGTTTGCTTCACCAATGAAAGATCCCAAGTTCCATTCCCGAGTGAATGGGAATTATTCATTTCAGTTCCATTCCATCTTATTACGACCAAAGCAGAGTATTTTGGATTTCAACTGGATGACGGTTATGAAAAACAAGATGTTAACCTCGGATTTACAAAATGACACGCTCTAAGAAATATGATAAAAAAAAGCGCTTGGTCGACGTCTCAATTTTTCGAATTTTCTTCCAGCTCGGCGAGGAAAATATACATAGCAAGTTTTAGGAATAGATAGTGTATATATGTATATGTATATGTATATGTATATGTATGTGTATATATATATATATATATATATATATATATATATATATATATATATATATATATATACCATAGTATTTAAATCTGTTGTAAAAAAACAAAAACATTAAAAAGGTTATTCATGATAAACATTATAAAACATTCTTAAGCTTTTCTGTTAGATTATTTTGGCGATATGGGCAATTATGTTAATATGGATACTACCGACTTATAATTATAATGAAAAGAAATTTCAACGGAAATAGTCTACATGAAACACATTAGAGATAATACAAACAATTGTAATTGATATCTATCATAGATGGCCTTTGTAAGGTGCTAAAACTTGGATGAAATTTGACTGTAAGAGAGAAAGTCGAAACATTGGTTAGTTCCAGCAGGTAACAAATATGTCAGTAGCTGTAATATAGAAGAAACACATGCTGTTTTCAAACCCGTCCGGCAACAGAGCGTTTGTGCATTGGAAAAATCACTTAGCAATAACATTCGGCTTTTACAATAATTAAATTATTTTGATTTTGGAAAAGCATTTATCGAGTATGTGATTACAATTTTTTTTAAACTTGGAGTTCAACCTATTTCCCAAAATATAAGCACACCGAAAAAATCTGAAATATTTTCACGAAATCTAAACAACAGATATGTAAATCTGAACTCGTTCAATCGTAACTCAAAATATTGAAAACACCGAATAACAAAATAACGAAATGACAAGGGAAAATGCGTTAAACAAAGTATTTTACTCTCAAAAAGGTGAGAGAGAGAGAGAGAGAGAGAGAGAGAGAGAGAGAGAGAGAGAGAGAGAGAGAGAGAGAGAGAGAGAGAGAGAGAGAGTAAAAGGGATACTTATAATAGCAGTTTAAATATTGTGATGTATTGAACTATATTGCAATACAGAAAATTGCATTGCTGAAGTGCATTACACATAGTACAATTACAGTATTTACAATATATTTTCATGGACTGTAAGATAAAATCAGTTGTGTTTACGTCTATTATTATCTACGTAATTTTTAATCCACGGGATGGGCTTCAAACAACGCATATACCTAAAGATAAAGAGGAAAACTGTGCATATGGACACAGGGTGTATGAGACTGCGAATAAAAGGGTCATGTAAACAATCAAAATTTCATTACCATTTTTAGTGATGCAAGGAGTGTCCTTCAAGCTTTAGAAGTTTTTAATTCTAGTAACCCTCTAGTTTTAAAGATTTTAGAATGGCTTTTTATTATTAGAAGGAGAGGTATAATGGTTCGATTTTGTTGGGTTCCAGCACATGTAGGTGTGTCTGGGAATGAGAAGGCAGATTCATTGGCGAAGAATGCAGCATCAGAGTTGGTGCTAAGAAGGTATCCCATTACCTGTGATGATTTCTTACCTAACATCAAGAAATTGCTTTGCAATAAATGGTAACAGCACTGGGGTAGTCTAGATGGGAATAAAATGATAGAAGTAACAAATGTCATATCTCCTTGGAGGTATGACATGATGCCCCGAAAATGGGAGACGTCTCTTTGTCGTCTTCGTATTGGTCACACTCGGTTGACACACGAGTTTCTGCTGAAGGGCCAACCCCAACCATATTGTGACGACTGTTTGGTACCTCTAACAGCGAGGCATTTGTTGACCGAATGCCCCAATTATAACAACTTAAGGAATAGATATTTACTTGAGGCTCGAGGTGAGGGTGGCAGGTTCACCCTTGCCAAGATTCTTGGACATGATGTGTACTACTATGCAAGTGGCATTTTTAGATTTATTTCAGAAGTAGGTCTTCTGAAAACTATTTAACTTTTACAATGACATTAAACTTTTATGATTTTAATTTAATATTCTTTTATATATATATATATATATATATATATATATATATATATATATATATATATATATATATAGACTAAATGATATCGGCGTCAATGATCTTAGATGTCAGGATGCCTGAAAACTTTAAATCAATCATCATCATCATCATCTCGTACGCCCATTGAAGCAAAGGGCCTCGGTTAGCTTTCGCCAGTCGTCTCTATCTTGAGCTTTTAAATCAATACTTCTCAATTCATCATCATCTACTTCACACTTCACAGTTCTCAGATAGTGCCTTGTAGAGCTCAGTTGAAAGTTTGGAGAACTAATCTTCTCCTGGGGAGTGCGAAGAGGAAGCCAAAACCATCTCTATCTACCACTCACCATAATATCATGCACATATAGCACTTGAGTACTCTGTCTTAAATGTCAGACGCTAACCATTGTATTGTACCTTTTTAAGAAAGAGATCATAAGCTCAAGCAGCAGAGTTCATGATGAACGATTTCGTATTAACAATGATAAACTTAGAAAGAAACAATTGTATCACGTTAATAGTGTGTGGATTATATTTGAAAAAAAAAATAAATATTTTTAGCATGGAAGTGGAGTTTGGAATTAGGCTACTACCGTGAGAAAGTTTTATATATTATTCTTATTACTCATTTTATTTTTGTCTGTCTTTCCTCTTAGCCGACTGATTCTTCTTTTGGTACGCATGCCTTCTTAACTTTTTTTTCCCTGAGGGTTATCAGCTGAAGATTGAAAGACTAGTGCACTAACAGCAAGTGAGTGTACGAGATGGACATATTCCAGGGATTGGCTGTCGTCGGCACCAATATAGCGTCAAGGAGTTTATTGATATATGTATTTAACTTTCAAAAGATATGTTGAATATATCTTATTTTATCTATTATTAGTTAACACACACATTTCATAACAGAAAACGTATATAAGGCTTTTTTTTTTTTGTCCGGGGCTACCAGATCTGATTGTAAGTGCGGTATGGGATTTAACCACTTCACTGCGGAATGACCATATTTGGTGGCTCAAACAATTGTGGCCATACTGCGGTATAACCATAGTATGGTTTTTCGTCTAATAAATCATTACCAATGGCGGAACATGAAATACAACCATGTCAGCACCTTAATATTCTTTTACCAAAAGCTTTTGCATTATATTAAGAAAAATAAAGTCCTTCCAGATGTTTAGTAAAATACAAGAAATGGCGGCATATTCATTGTACGATAATATCAGTGATACGTTGGTAGAAATATTCTCTCTTTTCCCCCATCAAAAGGATTATATG
>NC_090727.1:957280-960420 GCF_036898095.1 Palaemon carinicauda
TGGCTGAAATTCTCGTAAAAAACGCACACAGATTTGGTGGCAATCACACTTATAAACAAAATACAAACAAATCGAAACAAAACCATACCAGCTCTGTCGAGGATAATTAAAGCTTTCACGAAAAAAAAAATATGTTTGCTTTATGATCCCCTACAAACCCTAAATGAGTTACTCTCTTTCCTGAGAAATAAATTCATCACAATGTAAATAATTTGGTTCATACCTTTGTTTGCAGCAACCTTGTTCTACTTAAAACTTCTCCGGAAAGTTTGGTCATAAAAACTTTTAGCGGGATTTGCGTTGATCTAATCTGAGAAAGTTATGATGAATATTACAACCGATCATTAGAAGGGTCAAATGAACAAAGCAATGTCCACAGTCGAAATTGAGAGCGCCAAGTACGAAAGACTCGATATACAGTAGAGTATAAATTCAATGAAGCTTTCTCACCCAAAGCGCAACAAACGCAAATTACCAACACACACTGTTTTATTAAGGCATAAAATCCGTTGGGACACAACCGCTAATAACTTTGATGGAGCGTAGCCTACACTCTTCATAAACCTATATATAAGACAATTAAAAATCGTATATTATATAATAAAGATTAAATAAAAGGATTAAATCTATTTCTTGTGAAAATATAAATGAGAGTTTTCCTTATCACATTGGCGATTAACATTTGTAACTATCGAAACCGTCTTCTAAAAATTATAAAAGAGGCAATTTAGAAACTTTGTAAATGAAATTTAGTAGGTTTGTACTGCAATCTTAATAACCAAATCTATCAATAACTATTATGCTAATACTATAAGAAAATATGGTAATACATGATAGGGTTGAGACGACAACCCAGGGGACTATTGGTGTGAGGCTGGCACCAAGCTGGAAGAACAGAATTTTAAATTAGAAGTGGGTTGTCCGTTATTACAAATACAGTACATCTCTCAACATTTAAAATTTATAACTCATCTTGACAATTAATAGAAGCAAAAGCGTCACCTGAATACTTTCGATTTTTGAAAAGACATAACAGCTTAATTAGCGTATTTAACAATCTTTTCATTTCGGTTGATGTGTTTGACAGTCAGCCGAATAATAAGAAACAATCTTTTTCCTAGAACAAAACTGCCTAATTTAGCTTTTCGGTCTTTAAGTATATTTTACTCTATTTCGATGCTTCGGCAGGACATGCAATGAGAATGGCACATAATAGATGGACAATAGGAATAACAGAATGGGCCCCTAGATATTGTAAGCGAAGCTGGTGTAGGAAGCGAAAACATTGCATTGATAGACGTGTGTGGAAAGTCATGTCTGAGGTCTTTGTTCTGTACTGCACTACGACTGATGATTTTATATATATATATATATATATATATATATATATATATATATATATATATATATATATATATATATATATACGGATTTTGAGCGAAGCGAAAAATCTATTTTTGGGTGAGATGGCCATGTCGTCCTGATGGAAGTTCCTATAGGGTAGCTTCCTAGGGTATATTACAACTACGGCGATATTCCCAGAGAATCTACCTTAAGGTACCCAGAATTCTAACTCCTGGAGCGAATATCCCTAATGAAAGGGATATCGCGACATATCAGAGGACGTATTCTTGACACGCCACATGGCAATCTGCACCCCAAACAGAGATAACACATCGAAGGGGTCAATTGGCAAGAAAACGAAAACGAGAAAGAAAAGGGGGAGCCGCTCCCAAGGCTCCCTCTTCTCCCGTTTCGTAAGCGTGCATTGCGCCAATCCTGGCGCCATCTGTATTCCTTGTAGCGATACACGAGGTGCTACAGATACTGTATGTAGGGAGGGGTCCTACAGCCCTTTCATAGAAAGGGAAGGGCGGGTCCATCAGGACGACATGGCCATCTCACCCAAAAATAGATTTTTCGCTTCGCTCAAAATCCGTTTTTTTGGGCTCAAGCCATGTCGTCCTGATGGAAGTATACCAGAGCATTACTGTATCTTTGGATTCTCAGAACGTGCCGTACTCCCTGGAGGTAATTCCCCGGTCGACTAGACCTAGAGACCTAAGATGTTACCGTTATACATCTTTTCAACTAACCATAAACCATGTTAGAGCTTCCTGCCCCCTACAGGGAAGAGTCCTACTAGACTCTGGGAAAGTCTCGAAGAGTACATATACCTATGTATGAATACCAGGCAAGCCAATATAGTGGTCTCACCCTATATTAAGTAAAGCATAGTTTGTAAAGAACCACTGCATCAATATGAAATATCGACCAGTTCTCCGCACAATACTTGTATTGGACAAAGGTTTATATCCGCATAGGAAGAAACTTGTAAATCCGCCACCGTCCCCTTATGGGATGGAGTCCTCCCGTTAAGGGAAAGCATAAACCAATGCAACATAGCCTGCATAAAGGAACAATCTATTAGAATTATCCCAGATAAAGTACATAGAATGAATGCTCAATTATACCAATAAATTGACACAGGTGAAGGAGACGCAAGGTTCTCAAGAACAAGTTTATTGACAGACAATAAATAGACAGGTTAACAACAATTAAATATATATATATATATATATATATATATATATATATATATATATATATATATATATATATAGAAGAGGATAACCAAAACTTTAAGCATAAGTATGATAGTAAACAGAACTTGTTTATCTGAAAGAAAAACATATTGACACTTTTAACATACCGAGGTATCAAAGTCATAAAAGTCTGTATTACTAATCAATCACATTAGCATTAGAAACGCTCGGCACACATGTCTGCACTTATGCTAGGTTCACCTTTGGAAATGGAACAGTCAACGTGGGCAACTCAGTGCCCTCACTTAGTTTGTAGTACAGTATGTAACTACACACTCACCCTGGAATTAATCGTCCCAATTAAAACCACTGTTCCTCGCAGAGTTAAACAGCAGGGTTAATGACGCGACCCACTGCTACCACAG
The DNA here is from genome assembly GCF_036898095.1 of Palaemon carinicauda. NCBI lineage: Eukaryota > Metazoa > Arthropoda > Malacostraca > Decapoda > Palaemonidae > Palaemon > Palaemon carinicauda. The sequence goes on from NC_090727.1 coordinate 960,252, forward strand.
ATCTCTTTAGTTCCTCTACTTGCTTCGCATAGTGGCGAAAGAACACTCTGGAAGACTTCCAGCCAGTGTATGAACGAAGATGTTCAAAATCCATACAATTAAAGAAATTTAAGGATGAGGCAACTTTCCTCGGATCGTGACCTGCGGGTGTACTGTCAGGATCCGCTCT
>NC_090727.1:960920-963420 GCF_036898095.1 Palaemon carinicauda
TAGCGCTGGCGCTTTGATCTTTTATTGTGTATTTAATTTGATTTTATAGTTTTATGTTATTTTCTTATTTTTATTTCATAAAGTTTTTGTATGTTCATTTTAAATTTTCTGTTTTAAATATTTATCATATGTTTTAACTTATGCAATGTATTCAATTTTAGGCTCTGATGGTGGAAATAGATTTTCCGAAAGCTCAGCATTAAACATGTATATCATAACCCTGGTACTATTATTCATATTGAAACTCCGCTTTCCAGGAATAAATCAATAGCTGATGTGATTACACAGCGATATGGACGACCGGTGCTTTCTCTTGATCGAAGTACAGAGCGCCAAGACTACAAACTTAAGAAACCTTTGAGTGATCTTCATTTTCTGAATTGTTGCCACGCCCAAGACCTTGTTCCTAATTTTTTGCGTTTTAAGTTGTCTAACAAAAATTTTCAACGCACCCGTAGCTATAGAAATTGTCAAAAACATTTTTTATCTTGTGAGATTCGAGAAAAGCAAAGAAGTATTACTGTCTGTCGGGAATCCCTCCAAAACCAGCAACAACTGTTAAAATCCAAATTGTCTTATCTTGATTTTATACACTTAAGTAATCTTGTTGAAACTAACAATTGTAAGTCAATTCAACGTGTAACGCATATCCACCAAAGGAAGCTAAAAAACTTAGGGTATGTAGATGATTGTAATGTGTCTAGTGATAATGTGATATTTAATTTTTCTAAGGTAGTTTTAACAGATATTCAAAAATCTGCCCTTGCTAAGTTTGTTTTTCCCCTTCGACGTTTAAACTATGTTCAGCACTTTTTACAGTTAGAAAAATTTTAAAAAAACATTTCTACATTAGATTTTTATGATCCCTTGCGTAAGGGAATCGGGTATTTTAAGCAGTCACTGAGGTATTTGGCTAATCGGTCATTTTATTCTTTGAATCCATTCAACAATAACAAATATTTAGACACGGAAACTATTGGAATTCTTAAGAACTTGTCAAATAACGATGATCTTGTAATAACTAGACCTGACAAGGGTAATGGTGTTGTACTATTAGATAAAAATACTTATGTTGGGAGGATGGTGGATATTTTAAATGACAGGTCAAAATTTGCTCTGTTAACATCTGGTACTTTTTCGTATTTTCTGAAATATGAAGATAAGGTTAACAGGTTCCTAAGGAAATTGAAGAATAAGGATGTCATTGAAAATGGAACTTTCCAATCTCTATACTGTTTGGGATCTAGGACAGGAATTATGTACGGACTGCCAAAGGTTCATAAAATAATTGTCTTTCAAGACCTATTTTGTCTGCTTGTGGGACACACAATTATAATATAGCTAAATTGTTGGTTCCGGTAATAGCTCCAATAACAGTGAATGAATATACAGTGAAGGATTCTTTTTCATTTGCTAAAGAAATTTCTAACTTAAACTTGGGAAAATGTACAGTACAATGGCATGCTTTGACGTGGAGTATCTTTTCACTAATATTCCTTTGACTGAGACAATAGATATCTGCGTGGAAGGGCTGTTTGGAGACGAACAAGTGAATGGCTTCACAAGAAAGGAGATGAAGGAACTGCTGGGATTGTCTGCTAAAGATTGTTTGTTTTTATTTGATAATAAGTTTTAAGTACAGGTTGATGGTTATGCTATGGGTAGCCCTATGGGGCCTAGTCTCGCAAATGTCTTTCTTGCCTATTATGAAAACATCTGGTTAAATGAAGCCCTGCCGATTTTAAACCTCTTTTTTTATAGACGGTATGTCGACGACACGTTTTTATTATTTCGTAGCCCAAGTCATGTCCAATTGTTTTTAAACTATTTGAATTCCAAACAACAAAATATAAATTTTACTAGTGAAGTGGAAATGGGTGGTAACATATCTTTCCTTGACATCAACATTCATAAATTTGGTACTGGGTTTAACACATCTGTCTACAGGAAACCAACGTTCACAGGCTTATGCACTAAATTCTCCTCTTTTATTCCTATACAATATAAGAGAAATCTTGTCTGTACTCTTACTTATAGAGCGTATAACCTTTGCTCTAATTACCTAAACATTCATAAGGAACTGATGTATACTAAAAAATTACTTTGCAACAATGGATTCCCGTATAATTTTACTGATACTTATATAGGGAAAACACTGAGCAAACTCACGCTACCACCATGTGAAAAGGAACTAATTGCTCCTCGGAAAAATATCTTCTTTTCTATTCCATATCTGGGGTCCCACAAGTCTAAAATAAGAAATCATTGCAGTAGAATTGTGCGTGAATTTTATCCTCACGTATCATTGAAGATCGCGATCCCCAGTATATATGTATGTATGTATATATACACATACACACACATATATATACGTGTGTTGTATTGTGTGTATATATATATATATATATATATATATATATATATATATATATATATATTAATCAGTTTAGCCAACTATTTTCACGTCTATACTAATTAAAAAAGATTTAGAGTGTCAGTC
>NC_090727.1:968420-973420 GCF_036898095.1 Palaemon carinicauda
TCAAAAGTTTTATGTCAAGAACAATTAATTAAAAAGAATGAAACGCTATTGCAACACCGGTAAGACAAGTCCGTAAATCAGAATAAATATTTCCTTACATAGGAGGGCCCATCATAAAAAAACGATGTTTCAATTGTAACTGTAATGATATGATTTCTGAGATTTCCATTTAGCATTTCATGGGTCATTGCATGCGACGCAGGAAGGGAAAGTTGACGATGTCTAGAGCAGAAAGCAAAAGGAATGGTTGAGAATATATGCCACAATAATAACAATCATATCCTATTCAAAATGAAAAAAAAAACTGACAAGTATTTACGATTTTTTATATTTCCGATCATTAATATTTTTTTTCTCAATTCTCTTATTTTTCCTTTCTAAGGCAGCAATCCTTAAAAAGAAAGTTTGTTTCGTTGAATTGTTAGGGAAAAGACAATACGGCCTAACGGAGTTTAGGGGGAAATGTTCAGTCAAAGAAATGGTTATTGGTGTTCTAGAATAAACCAAAATAGCTATCTAGCTTTCCCAGAAGTTCTTCAACCTACTAAAAGAGGAAAGTGGAGAAAACAGAAAAAAAAACTGAATAAAATTTTAAATTACATACGACTGAAAATGAATAAATTATACTATAGCAAAATAAAATACCGCAGTGAAATACTTAACCGCCATCGTTGTAAACCTCCGGATGTATGTCGATTATCTAGTTTCTCTCTCTCTCTCTCTCTTTTTTTTTTTTTTTGAGGTAACCATATAGTCACCGGGCAATACACTCCAAGTCAAACCTTGCACTTGCATAATAACAACTATTAAGGAAAGAAGAGACTTCATTTAGTATCTGCCGTATATATTCTGTCACTTTGCTAAACATTACAATAATACGATTACCATAGTTCCTCAACACTATCCGCCATTTACGATTTCTTTTGGGAGATATCAGAAGCGCCAGTTTAAAGAAACATATTGGTAATATGGGATCCTTTTCTGCAATGAATTCTACTTGGAACATTATGAATCTTCAAAGAAAGCCATACTAGCATTCTTGAGTTTTTATGCAGAATGATATAAGGGTAGGTGAGAAACCCCAGCCAAATCATATAATTCAAGTTGGAGGTAATAATCAATAGAGTTGTTGCTTATTTTTAGAAATAGTGATATCTACCGATGAGAAATCGGAAGTAATTTAAACGACAAAATGCATAGTAACACATTTTTAAAGCCTCTCTGAAAATGAAAGAAAACACGCGAAGGCGATGCTCAGAATGAATAAATAACAAGCAGCTCCAACAATTAGGTCAAGCATTTCCTTAGAAAATTCAGAAAAACTATCATTATTAAAAACAAAAATTTGACAGGAAGATTTTTGTAGTAATGCCAGATTAATTAATTGATTGATTATGAGTTATCTGGCATTCTGACATTTAAGGTCATTGACGCCGATATTATTTGTTATAAATAAATAAATAAATAAATGGTAATTCAGTTTAAAACAATAAAAGCAAAAACATCCTTATAACAGTTAAATAACTTTCAGAAGACATGCTTCTGAAATAAATTTTAAAATACCACGAGTATGGTACGACACATCATGACCGAGAATCTTGGCAAGGATAAAGCGGCCATCCTCACCTCGAGCCTCAAACAGATGTCTATTTCGTCACAAGCCGGAAAAAGGGGGGAGGATTGAGTTTGGAGTTGGTATTCCTTACTCGCAAAAGGTCAAGTTTTACAGCAATTCCAATGATTTTTGGTGACCTTCAATAAGAGGGATTGATTCACATATGAGGTTCGAACACAATCTGAGAGAGTAATCTTTTTCTATTGGAGCCCCTAATCAAATTTCGCTTGCTCCAACTGCACCTAATGGGAAGCGATAATAAAAGCATAAGATTTATTATATCCCAATATGTTAAGGCTACAAATAGGCCTACTTAAGCTAGAAACATTTCGTTGGAGTTGCATCAACAAAGAATGAATAAATTTGAGAATTTTATAAACAAAATCTATTTTATCAATGAAATTTCTCAGCATTGTCACATTCCATCATTTGGTAAGAAAATTGATTCTCCCAACGTATTTTCGTTATTCTTTCGTACAAAGATAAGACCATCTTGCATGATTTACGGGGCAGTGCCTCGTGCAGTCATATGTCATGAAATATTGCAATTCACATCCGTTGCATTTGTCACTCTTCTTTCTTGTTGCTAAAAATGCTCAACATCGGTAAAACTCCGGAAGGCAACAATGTCTTGAAGTAAGATTCTCTTGGTCTTGATCAAGCAGTATCTATGAGCGTATTCTATATTTTGTAGATTGTTCAGGGCAACTCAACTGACTTGAAAGTTCGGTACTCGAAACGCTTCCATACCAAATAAGGCTACCCAACAGGGATACTAGTGTTTAACACCGTCCAAATTTCGTTCTATAACGTTCCGACACTTCCTCTAACTCTCACATCCATTTAACCGTACTTTCCTTCCTCTATTCCATAAGTCCTTCTCAGAACAAATGATTCAGGCAGATCCTTGTGACTAGATCTATAATTAAACTAATTAATGATAATCATCTGGTGCCAAGAGAATTTCTAGCCATCTAGATTCTCGCAGATATTTTTGACAATATTAATTGAAATCTCTATCATGTTTCCGGTATAAAATAAGTCTAAAATGCCACATAAACCATTGCTTTAAAGGAAAAAAGTAGAACACTATACACAACCATATAAAAACTCTTGCTTGGCCTACACACCAACCCTCAATGAAACTTCAAAACCGATTAATGATTTTAAAAAGTTTAAAAGGCTCATTCGGATCCTTTTTCAACTCTAATGAACTCTTTTAGGGGCTAAGCATGATATGGTATTTTTTAAAGAACACACTGGATGTATGCTTTTCAAAAAGGAATTTCAAATGAAGAATTATATTTTCGAATAAGCTTTAGGAAATTAAAGAAACTTGGTCAATATAAAAATCTGTCTTTGAGAAGATGCAATGTTCTAGACCTACTAACAATCATGCATTATGTTCATAAGCAATAATTTGCACCTTGCAACCATTTTAGCTTTGTCTTTATTGCGAGATTCAGCAACCTCAGGACCACAATTAGGGGATGTGGTCAATGTCAAGAGAAACATTATTTGCTTAGGCAACTATTTTATATTCAATGGCAAATCATATAGAATGTATATTTAACATAAAAAGTAAGGGGGCCCGAATGTTACCCTGAGGAACACCAGAGATTACATTCCTGAACTGATGGGCACCATGACCATCAAAAAAAAAAAAAAAAAAAAAAAAAAAAAAAAAAGGGGGGGGGGGGGCACGAGAAGAGTTGTAAGACCCAGGCCTACATGACTCAGGACTATGAAACGTGACGTACGAGATGATGAATGGATAATTATTGATTTAAAAGCTCCAGATAGACACGACTGGCGAAATCTAATCGAGGCCCTTTGCGTCAATAGGCGTGGGAAGAGATGATGATGATGGTGATGATGAATAGTTAAACACTACAGAACATAATATTAGGAAATGATACACAAACTTCTATCTTTTCCCGATAGAAAAAAGGACATGTCGATTAAAAAAGTCAAAAGCAACACTGAAGTCAAGATAAAACCACACAAAATCATGATCAGAATCTAGGGATTTTGGTACAACACCGGAAATTGTATAACGGGAATCCAGCACCAATGGCTAGTGAAAATCTAACTGAAAACTTGGGGACAAATGATAGCTTTTAGCATACGCATTCACACATCCCAACACTTCGAATGATATGGGAGTTATAGAAATTTGGGCAGCAATCATTAGATAAGAACTACCACAGCCACGGTTACTTAATGGAATAACACTACCAATTCCCCGATAAGTTACAAAAATAATGCAGAAATAAGGAAAAATAACAGAAGTTAAGCAGCTACGAAATCAGCTGTCTTCACAATAAAAAAAAGAAAGAAAAAAAAAGTTGACGGAATTTAAAATTAAAAGAGCCGCAGTTTCATTGTCTTAATACAACTATGACCAATTTTAACGGCAAAACATCACTCAAAATAGCGCTCACATTTACTTTAGATTTTATATGTAATCTTGAAAGAGTATGCTCCAGGTACAAGCTGTTCAATCTTAATTACTAACAAAGTGAAAGCATGGTCAGAAGTCCAAACTACAGGACCAACCTTGTATGTTATGACACTGGTAGAGTCAGTTAATACTGGGTCCAAGCAATTGCTAGACTTATGTGTTGCCTCATTTTCAATTTGCTCCCAAGCTTATTCAGATAAAAAGTCATAAGTGCTTAAGCTTTGATATCAGTAGGGGAAACAGAATTAAGCGAATCAATAGGCTGAATATTGAAATCACCTACAAACACAAAAACAGCTTTCTACCATCTTCCTGTATCTTAACCATGATGATAAGGAGACATCGTATAAGTGTAATTGAGATAAATAAAATACAAATCAACTTCAAATCTGCAACAAATCATTACGACTAAAATCTCAAGACATAAAAAGATTTCCAGAAAAAAGTTAATAATGAGAAACTTATGTTTATACAGAAAAGACTCTGTTAGAATGGGATAAAGAAAAAAAAATATTGAATTAACCTCAACATCATTCACATGGATAGGCAAAAAAAAAAGAAGCAAAGTGAACACCATTTTCAATTATTTCCTTTTTGTGTTACTATTTTCATTGTAAATGAAGAGTAGCCTATCAGTTTTTCTTATATTCATCTCCTAAAGATTAATTTTATACAAAGAATTCACTTTCCAAATTAAAAGCATATTATCTAGATATAGCAATGAGTATATCCAGTACGCATTTCAATATTATCTTGGATGGAATACAACCATATTTTTATGACTTCTTTTAAATAAAATGGTCAATCAAATTTCCACAAATCATCTCATTCAGCATACTCCCTTTTTTAATACCTTCTAACGGAAAAAAAATCCCTTCACATCTGACAAATCATCTTCCCTATTGTACCCTCTTTTTAACG
>NC_090727.1:978420-1015920 GCF_036898095.1 Palaemon carinicauda
TTAACAAAGGATTACTCCTCTAATCTTATACTGTATACGATTTTCCTAATCCTTAATTACAATACTTTAAAAAAAAAGAACGATTTCTGGAACAAAAATATGAAAGAAATAATATACAAGGGTTAAAAAAAGGGGCAGAAGGAATTTTGAGAAATACCAGTCATATCAATTCAACTATTCGTAGCAGTTGTATCAATTAGGCTTTTCTAATGACCTAACTTTATTACACTATCTAACAGTTATAACTGCTATCGCTAATGGCCTCTTCAGCTTAACAAAGTTTTTCACTTCATAAACACATCATTACCAAGTCTGATCAGTTGGGAAATCCTAAAAATGAGAGAGAGAGAGAGAGAGAGAGAGAGAGAGAGAGAGAGAGAGAGAGAGAGAGGAGAGAGAGAGAGAGAGAGAGAGTATTCAAACGTTTAATTCATCAAGTAAACAATACACGAGCGAGGACAAAAGTGTTTTCACATTAGGATTCGAGATAAAACTTTCATTGTCCGTTGTATAATGAAGGAGCAGAAAAAATATATAATGTATTTTGTTTTATGATTTTCAAATACGTGGAAAATACAGCTAAAAACGAATTTCCTAGAATGGATGAAATTTGACATTTACATATAGCACAACAAAGAACTGACATAAAGAGCCCTTAACTGAGACTAAGGAAACGCATCACATTTACACGAAGTATGGCAAAAGTATCTGTTAAGTATTTCTGAACTGAATCCAAAAATCTCTCGACACCTAATACAACAGTGTTAGATTTCTCAGTCCTCTTGGAATGGCTTTCATAAATCGCGTCTGCAGATGAAAGATTGGGAAGATTTTGAGAATTATGGGACGTCAGAAAAATGCGTACCTTTCATACTAATAAACCATAATGGTAAAAATTTTCACGTGGATGTCTATGGACGGCTGCCATCTGAGTTACAGCAATAAACTGCAAGAAAAAATCTTATTTTCTTTAAAAAGTAATTTTGGAATTTGCTTCGGGCAGGATGGTTGGAGAAAAAGACCATTGAAAGTAGAAGGGTTCAGTGTGGGTATCATCCACATCATGATTATGCAGATGATGTAGAATTGTGAGTAAAAAGTGTACTAGATTTGCAAGCATCAACCAACAGACAGATGTAAAAATATTACTGGTGTTGTATTAAAAACCGCACGGAGTAGCCTACATGTAAACGAATGGAAGTTCTCAATGATGTACCAAAAATTATGCATCTTGGCAGTTATTGGATATAATGGACCTTTTTTTAAAGGAAATTTATGAAAAACTGAATATAGCGAATTCGGTTTGGGTATACTCAGCCAAGTATGATCATCAAATAACTTATACTGCATAATGCTGTGTCAAGATAAGTTTTAATTTATGTTACAGAATCTTTGTATAAAATACTAAATCTTTCTAGACATTTTGAAGTCGTTAAAAATAAAGCACTGGGGGAGAACACCTGGTACTAAAGGCAGCTTTCCAACCACCAATCGTCAATGTTTAGATGAAATTTGGATGACTGAGAGATAGCGTTTGGCAGGACATGTTCTTAGATTACAGCTTCAAGCTTCAAGGGTTGCGGTGGCCGATGTGGTAACATCCCTGAATGGTGAACGCCAGACTGGGGTTCGAGTCCCGCTCAAATTCGTTAGTTTCTTTGGTCGCTGCAACCTCACCATCCTTGTGAGCTAAGGATGGGGGATTTGGGGGAGCCTATAGGTCTATCTGCCCAGTCATCAGCAGCCATTGCCTGGCCCTTCTTAGTCCTAGCTTGGGTAGAGAGGGGGCTTGGACGCTGACCATATGGCATATATATATATATATATATATATATATATATGATCAGGCTCTAGGGCATTGTCCTGCTTGATACGGCAAGATAACTGTCCCTTGCTTCTGCCATTCATGGGCGGCCTTTAGACCTTTAAAGGCCCATAGCGTGAGTAAGGTTTAAGGAGACAAAAGTGAGAATCTACCGAGATGATGTTCCTGAGACAGAAAAAGGCGGGGAGTGATGGATGAATATGTTGGAGGGCCTTGCACTACATGGCACTAGAGTCATTACTTGGTTCATTATGAATAAAAAGTTTACTGAGCACCGACACTCAGTGGTAGCCAGATTCCCTTTACCATTGAAAACTTGGACCTATGTTAGTGAGTTTGCGAAGGGAACTTTACGGCTGTTTCCTAAAATCTAGACGTATTTCCATTACCTTAGCAGTAATTTATGTGCCTGGTGTTTAGTGGACTATAGTAGGTTGAAGTCAGAATGGAGGCGATTATTCGGTACAGCCAACCCTTCTATTGGATAAGTGTACTGTAGTAAAAGCATATATCATATGCCGGCAATCCATCTAAGTATTCTAATTTACCTTATGTGTCTTCCGTGTGATGAGAACAGCCACATGACTTCAGTGTGAGTCGAGAGAAAACGGGACGCTGAATAGTGAATAATTTCGAAGCTCATCTTGTTTGTAAACTGTACAATTTGACCATTGGCGCTTGATGCTAAGCGTGTGGTGTGATTGCAGTAGTTGTGTTCTACACTTTCCGAGCTCTCATGTTTAGAGTTTTACAAATAAATTCCGTAATATACATATATTCTTATTCCTTAATCGAGTGCGAGAGTTCGTACGTACATAAACAAGAAATCCCAAACTCTTAAATATAAATTCGAATTCAAACAATTTATTGACAAAAAGTGGTCAAAAGGAGCTGTTAGTCTCGCTAGATAGCCATTCTATCTTCAATTTACACAAATGAACAAAAGCCAAGTACAAGTGTAAAACCCTGTAATAATTTACATGAACCAAAAAAATACAGAAATAGTTTTTTCAAATGAAACACTTTCTACATAGATTGATTCGAATTTACACAAAGTAAATTAACACAAAGCTCATATGATTATTTCACAGGACTGAAATTACATAATACTTAATAATAGATATAATTTTCATAAAACAAACATTCTAGTAAAGTCCCCAAATTTCGGTAGAAATAGACTAAAATAAATGCCTGTCTGTTATGATTAATAACATTGACACTTCAAATTGAGTTAACATGTTTGAAATAACCGAAATTCTTTTTACATAAAACGTATTTTATATCCTTTTCACAGAAAAGGAGAGGTATTTCTTATGATGTACCCTTAATATTCATGGGATAAGGGTTACCTCTTAGGCTGTGGTGACTGCCCCAACAATGCCTGCATAATAAACACTTTCCTTACGTAAACCATAGAAGGCCTTCGACTTGTTTACTCTTTTTATAATTTTTGTTGCATGCCCCACTCCCTTCTCTCTCTCTCTCTCTCTCTCTCTCTCTCTCTCTCTCTCTCTCTCTCTCTCTCTCTCTCTCTCTCTCTCTCTCTCTCTCTCTCTCTCTCTCTCTCTCTCTACTTAAAACTTTAAAAAAAACTATTAATGTAAAAATGAGTCTCTTCCAAGTTTCTGACAGCTGTATGAAGCCCCCATAAACACTTCCAAATGAGATAACACAATTCTTAAAAACGTCTTGAGAAAGCTGAATGAAAGACACCAAAACAAACTTATTTCACGAGAACGCCTCCAGACAGCTGTATAATGTTCACGAAAAGAAGTTTTTCCCTTAAGTTACGCACATTTCCATATTTCAAAGTTTGGCAGATTTCCTTTCCTAAAAACTGAGTATACAGTAAATGTAATTTCAAAAAATCAACTTCCAAATACAAGTCAAAATGCGCCAATCTTTCTTGAATCTTTCTTTACAAACATTAGCATAGATATAATTTTTTTTTTCTCTTTCTCCACCAAGACATCTATTCCAATACCTAACAATATTCGAGAGTGAATTGTAATTACTAATCAGAACTTTTGAAGAACGTTATTTTTTTTACAATTATTATTACTATCAATGTTAACGAATGTAATTTATAAGAATAACGGTAGATTTTGTTGGAAGAATAATTTCATATCAAAGCTGTTTCCCATCATTTTGAGACCCGAATTTTTGTGGGAGCAATAAGTTAATTTAAAAACGACCTTTAATTATAAAAGTAGGTAGGTGTGAAGGTTGAATACTATTAGGAACTATGATGGGATGAGGTAGACAATTCTATCATTTTTTTTTTTTAATGTTAAGCGGGTATTTATGGAATTTGACCAATGGGACCGGGAAGGCTATACATAGCCAAGGCAATATAAAGTTAAAAGTTAGAAGGGATTGTAAGGCAAGGAGGAAGAAAAGCGGGCATGGAGGTACAATAGTACAAATCGAATACCTAGCAGTCGATTTTCATAAGGAAATACGAAGGGATGAGAACTTATAGGAGTTATCTGATGTAGTAGACAAACTATGTGAAGTGTGATCTTCATTAAAGAAAATTAAATGTCTCTGAGGTTGAAGATAAGGGATGAGTTGGTTGTTGGCAAACAGAAGTAAATATGAGAAAAGACGTATAGATAGCACAGGATAGATAAATATGAGCAGTGGTGTTCTACGAAGCCCTTTATTCACCCAATAATTAAAAGGCTCTTAGGATCCATCAACTCTTCCTTCTTTTAAACCTTTTCTATACAAAATGTTCCGAGAAAGGCCAATAGACAGCAATGTAATGTACATGTGAACGACAGGCCTAGTTGATCGTCAGATTAGGATATATGTAAAGAAGGGAAACAATTCAGTTTGAGTATTGTCATTCTATCTTTTCTTTTTTCAGATTTATGTTTCGGTGAAGCCTACTGAATCCTCTTAATCCAATGACATCAGCCAAATCCCTTTAGATTATTACCATGTCTTCACGACCCCAAGAAAATTGTTTGCCAACTCCTGGGTTAGGAACCCCTTCCCTAGAGACTGACCAAATATACATACGACCAGCACCCAAGGCCCTCTCCACTAAAGCTAGGACCAGGGAGAGCCACGCAATGGCAACTGATTACTCAGCAGGTACACCAACAGCCATCCCTAGCTGACAAGGGTAGTGAGATTTGTACGAGGCGCCAGTTAGGTGATAACCGAGAGGCGATATGAATGCAAATAATTTACTAAACTATATTAAACGGACACCCAGCTTAAATACTAGTACTTGCGAGCAAGAACCTCACTAAAATTTATCGTATTTGTTTATAAAAGCACGCTCTCCATTTACTCCAAAATTATGCACTCCTGCAGCTCTCCTCTTCTTGTACATTAATTTTGAGGTTCTTTAAATAGGTGAAAGCAAAAAATAGCAAGATATGTTGCGCAAGGGGGTTGGGTGGAGGAGGTACTAATCGACCAGGAACTGACATCATTAACATATTCAACCAAAGAGGAGTTCGTGACGTCAGCGTACATTTGGTATATATTCAAAATATATACTAAATTAAAAATGGAGTAATTACTCAAAAGTGTCACTATTTGTGAATTGTATATTTCATTTGGTAAATACTTGACAATAAACCTTATCACTTTCTTTAAAGAAACCTTAAATGAAAATGACTATTTTTGCAGCGCATGTTTTCATTGGCGAGAAATTGGCAGGCATCCTTAGGTAGTGTCCAATAGATGGTGTTAGTGTAGCAAAACGTCGTTTGGGAAAATTAGTTATTCTCAAAATAGTTTTTTTCAAAAAACACTTTAATCAGATTTATTATAAAATATTTACAAAATCGAATATACATTTCACAAATAGTGACTTTTTAGTAATTACATAATTTCTAATATAGTATATATTTTGGATATATATCAAATGTACGCTGACGTCACAAATTTCTCTTTGGTTGACTATGTCAGTTCCAGGACGTTTAGTGCCGCATCCAACTATGCCTCCCCCTTCCCTCCCCCTTACGCAACATATCTTGCCAATTTTTGCTTTCCTGCCATTTACTGAAGCTCCTAATTACTGTACAAGAAGAGGAGAGCTGCCGAACTGCATATTATTGGAGCAAATGGAGAGCGTGCTCTTGTAAACAAATACCATATACAAACATAACTGACTTCAGCACGCTGGAACCAGGTGACCGCTTCTCCGCTGGCAAAGGAGGTGTCAGTAAAACCTGCCTGACACTTGCGCACATTTTTGCCACGCACTGGCACGCATTGATGCGTGCCAGTGCGTGCCACACCGCACTGTTCACGACACGTTCACGCATAGTTCACGACAAGTTCACGCGACGTTCACGCCATGGCACGAATTGGCACGCCTAGTTCACGAGAAGTTCAGGACACGTTCACTCATCTTTCCGCATCGTTCACGCCAGTTCACGAATTGGCCACTCAATAAAAAAACGGGGCTTCTCCAACTCGAGGACATTCTTGGATTGGCTTCGGACGAGACAACATGCTTTCTGTCAGACACACCACTGCATTGAGGAGAAGATACCTATACCTGGCAGCTGCTGTAGCATTTGTTGGAGTGCATCAGAAAAGGCTGGCAAAGGAAAAAGAGAAACAAAAGCCAACCCTACCTCGAAGAAAGATACAAAGGAAAGTGTGGGTCAGGGAATGGTTAACCAGAAGGCAGTCGTTTGGACACTATGACAGTCTATTGACTGAACTCAACAAGGAAGATCCAAGGGGCTACAAAAATTACCTCAGAATTACACCTGACCTGTTTCAAGAGATGGTTGAGAAGTTAACCCCGCGCCTCATGAAGCAGTTCACCTTCACGAGGGAACCGCTTCAAGTTGGACTCAAGCTTGCTGTCACCCTCCGCTTTTTAGCCACTGGAAATTCCTATCAAAGTCTGCAGTACAGCTTCAGGGTTGAAGCAAGTACCATCAGCAAGTTAATACCCGAGGTGTGTAAAGCCATCATCGCGGCCTACAAGGACGAAGTGCTGCGTTGCCCCAAAACTGAAGAGGCCTGGAAGGAAGTTGCTGCCAGATTCAGCTCCAGATGGAATTACCACAACTGTCTGGGGGCTGTGGACGGAAAGCACATTGCCATAAAGAAGCCACCCAATGCTGGCTCTTACTACTACAACTACAAAGGCTTCCACAGCATTGTACTGATGGCAGTGGCAGATGCTTCCTACAAGTTCCTCTATGTGGATGTTGGGGCAGAGGGTGGTGCATTGGATGGAGGAACATGGAGCAACTGTTCTCTGCATGATGCTGTAGAAGACAACAGAGCTGGAGTGCCTCAACCAGAACCAATCCCTAATGATGACAACCCAGTGCCCTATCACTTCGTTGGGGATGACGCCTTTGTTCTCCGAACCTGGATGATGAAACCATTCTCCCATCGGTAACAAGTCCTACGAGAACGCATATATAGCTAAAGGTTGTCTCGTGCCCGACGTGTCGTTGAGAATGCCTTTGGAATTTTAAGTCAAAGGTTCCGTTGCTTCTTGACGACGATGCAGCAGAAGCCCAACAACATCAACCTGATCACCATGTGTGCCTGTGTCCTGCACAACCTCGTCCTCATCAAATACCCAGGTGCTTTGTCAGAAGTGGACTACGAAGATCCGGACACACATGCTCTGATCCCTGGTGCATGGAGGAATGAGCAAAACCTGCAGAGGCTGATGACTCTACCCGGCCATCATATCCAGAAGGATGCAAAGGATCTGCGAGACTACCTTTCACATTACTACATGTCCCCTGCTGGTGCTGTCCCTTGGCAAGAAAAAATTGTAGTACCTCCATGAGCTGTATAGTTGTTCCATTTTGTTAATAAAAGAAACGTATCTTTTTCGTTTGTATTTTTTGTTGCCCTTTATTTTTGTTTCAATAAGAAAGCATTTGATTTACATATAAATACCAGACATAAAATATGTACAAGTATTAAGAAAGCATTTTATTTTAACATTAAAAGCAGCAAACATGAAAAGTTTTTAGGCTGTTGATTTTAAGGTAATAGAGAAAAAAGTGCGTTGAAATAAGAAATCATTCTATTTTTACATTAAAACAGCAAACAGAAAAAAAATTTGTTTTGCTCTTCATTTTAAGGTAATAAAGAAGAATAAGTATGTTGATGAAATAAAACATCATATTATTTTTACATTCAAACAGCAAACTTAAAAATTTCTTGGGTTTATTTTTCAGTTCATTTTTATTTAAAACAAAAGTTTTGGCTCTTGATTGGTAATAGATGAAAATAAGTGTGTGCATGAAATAAGACATTTTATTTTTACATTAAAACAGCAAACAGAAAAAATTGGTTTTGCTCTTCATTTTAAGGTAATAAAGAAGAATAAGTATGTTGATGAAATAAAACATTTTATTTTTACATTCAAACAGCAAACTTGAAAATATTTGCCTATAGCTTCAATAATATAACATTCGGAAAAACTTATATCATGCATGAAAGTACTAGTGCCAGACGTCTAGGCCAGTGTTTCTCAACCTTTTTCTGGTGGTGGCCCCCTTCAATCCAGTGCAAGTTCTTGTGGCCCCTCCATGCCAACTTTGAGTTCTAATGCACCCCTCCCAGTACCCGCCATCCGTCCATCACCTTAATACGCCTAGGGAAGTAAGTATATTAATGGTTCTAGCATGAATAGTACCATGTACTCAAAACACTAATTTCAGGTATGAATCAAATAACAGTATTAATTAGAAAAATATTTTATTTGAATACTTATTTCTTTACAAAAGGAATACAAAACAAGGAATACATGTAGGTACAATTGGCTTTATCTTGAAAGGTTTCAGTGGGATCCCTGTGACTGATGCAAGGCTGCCAACTTGTCAGTGTTTGGCTTGAAAGCTGTTAGAGCGAGATGTAAATTGCCTCTATTTTTTTTTCTATGTCAAGGTGAATTCGTGTCTTTGACAGCAGGCACATCACCCGATTGAAACCAGTCTCAACCAAGTAAGATGTGGGAAAGGCAAGTAAGAGCAACTTCACATCTTTCCAGAGTATTGGGTACTTATATATATCTTGATTCATCCACAGCTTCTGGTGTCATTCATGCTTGAACCTTGCTTGAGCTGTTGTGTTATTCTGAAGTTCAATGAGACATTCTTGTAGGGTGACATCAACTTCAGATACATCAACAATGAAGGGATCCACAAACCAGTGTGGCACAGTCATTTGCAGAAGGTCAGAGAAGTAAGTATCCATATCCTTATGCAACTGCTTCAGATGGTCAACATACACTGCTAGGTCATCATCAAGCAGTTTGGTGGATATAACGGCTAAGGAAGGAAACTGTGCAAACTCTCGTCTTCCAAGGTTCAATCAGAACAGCTTGAGTTTCCCTTTAAATGCAATAATTGCCTCCTAGCAGGAAAACAGGGTGGAGTTATTTCCTTGAAGCTCTTTGTTCAGAACATTTAGCTTTTCAAATATGTCTGACAGGTATAAGGTGTCACTCTTTGCATCAACAAGTTTCTGTCCAAGTTCTGTCCCACTAAAGAAAGAGATAACACTCCCAAAGTGCAATAAAACGGTTCAGGCAATTACCTTTAGAAAGCCACCTGACTTCAGTGTGCAACGTATTTTCAAATTCTTCATTGTTCTTTTCACATAATTGCTGAAAGAGGCGATCTTTCTGTGCACTATTTTTTATCAAGTTGACAGCCTTGATAACATGCCCAAGTGCTTCATGCAGACGTTCTGCTAGGTTTTTGGCAACCAGGTGCTGCCGGTGAACAACACAGTGCACATAAACGACATTAGGAACAGCTTTTTTTTAAGTGAGCACTGAATCCCCGATACCTTCCAATCATAACAGCAGTGCCATCTGTTGCACAAGCCACAATGTTCTTGAGTGGAATGTTGTTCCCCTCAAAATAGACCTCAAGTTCTTTGAAGATGGATTCACCTTTAGTGTCATTCGTTAATTTCAATGCGAAAAGCATTTCTTGACATATTTCATGAACATCAAGAAACCTGACAAATACCACCAAAAGAGCAAAATTATCAGGTAAA
Source organism: Palaemon carinicauda (assembly GCF_036898095.1). Lineage (NCBI taxonomy): Eukaryota > Metazoa > Arthropoda > Malacostraca > Decapoda > Palaemonidae > Palaemon > Palaemon carinicauda. Next base: position 988,265 of record NC_090727.1, read on the forward strand.
GTTGATTCGTCGAGATGAAGCGAGAATTCATTCACCTGCAGTTTTGAGACTAATTGACTTTCAACATCAGCTGCCATCTCATCAATACGGCGTGATACTGAGGAGTTGTTTAAAGGAATAACACTAGTTACCTCTTGTGGACTCTGATTCGTGACTGTTGAAAGCACTACAGCCACAGTTGGCATGATCAGAGATTCATCGATAGTATGAGGCTTACCTGCTTTTGCAATCAAATTTGCTATCTTGTAAGAAGCCAACATCCCTCTATTTACTTTTGCCACTTTTTGGGTAAACATATGATTCACTGTCATCCTTCCTTGGAGCTCATCAAGTAATTTCTTGAAGAAATCTAGCGGCTTGTCTTTCTTGTCTTTATGTGCAGTCTCCAGATGCTTTTTCAGTTTGCTGGGACGCATACTTTCATTTGAGAGTGAGGTCATACATAGCAGACACATATTTCACTGTCTGCAAAAATTACCTGGTACTGTATATTGAATCGAATGATGTTTAAACTAAAGTCAAGCATGATAAACAGAATATTCGAACCATAATAATGATTTATTTCAAAATATTACACATTTATATATTTTGTGGGTCCTAAATTTTCTGTGGCCCCCCCATGGCCCCCATTTTTCAAATTTTGCCTTGTGGCCCCTGAAAAATTCTCATGGCCCCCAAGGGGGCCATATGGCCCACGTTGAGAAACACTGGTCTAGGCAACAAAGCCTCACGAAGGGCAAGATCGGTACCTCGACCCGTGTCGAAATCATCGAGCGAAAAACTGACGGTATAATATAAGCATTCCTAGCGGAGCTAAATAGCTAAATTATTAAAGCAAAAATAACCGGGAATGTCGCTCTAGCAAACTAAATGACCCATAAGAGCGAGCGATAGCATCCAAGATGCCTCCGGTAGGCAACAGCTCTTGTTTACGTTAATATCACTTTTTATTTAATTCAAAACGACAAGAGCTTACATTTATACATAGTAAAGATAATACTCAACTTTCCAGGGGCAGAAGAGGCCGGAGAAGTCATCAAAATGTAGAATTAAATCCAAAATAACGAGAGAACGTTTTTGTTTCTCTTCATTATAAAGTTATGAAAATAGTTTGAAATAAGATATCATTTTGTTTTCACATTAAAACAGCAAATATAAAAATCTATTAGGTTTATTTTTCTTTCCTTTTCATTAATTTTTTCGTTTCCTTCTTGTTTCTCTTCATTATAAAGTTATAGAAATAGTTTGAAATAAGATATCATTTTGTTTTCACATTAACACAGCAAATATAAAAATATATTAGGTTTATTTTTCTTTCCTTTTCATTAATTTTCTCGTTTCCTTTTTGTTTCTCTTCATTTTGTTTTCACATTAACACAGCAAATATAAAAATATATTAGGTTTATTTTTCTTTCCTTTTCATTAATTTTCTCGTTTCCTTTTTGTTTCTCTTCATTATAAAGTTATAGAAATAGTTAGAAATAAGATATAATTTTTTTTCACATTAAGACAGCAAATATAAAATTTTGGGGGAGTTTATTTTTCTTCCCTTTTATTATTTTTTACTTTACTGTTTCTTTCTTTGTATTTTTTAAGGTAATAGACAAAAAGTGTTTGGAAATATATAAATACTTTATTTACATTAAAACAACATATATGTACAAGTATCACACTTCATTTATGTACAAATATTTATAAGTATTTAAATTTCCTTGTCCTTGACTGGTGGGGTGTCAAGTTCCTTGGACGAGTAGAGGGGTTCAGGTGTCATGGCCTCATCTAGGTTGCTGTCGATGGTCCCCGGGGTCAGGACAGGGAAGGTCAATGGACTCTTGAAAGACGACAGCGACGTTAATGAAGGGTGCTGGTGAAGGAGCCTGGACAAGGGTGGGTGACGACACTGACGCTGATGGTGAAGTCACCTGGACAGAGGTGGATGACAGTGGAGTTGGCATCCATGGGTGCCACTCCATGGTACGGGGCAAGGAATGCCTGAATGCGGCATCCAGTTATGACTGGCTGGACGATGCTGCTGCTGCTGCTGCTGCTCTGGCTGTGCCTGCGAGGGTCCTGGTTGAGGGGGCTGCCAAGGTTGCTGCTGCTGAGGGGGCTGCCAAGGTTGCTGCTGCTGAGGGGGCTGCCAAGGTTGCTGCTGCCGAGGGGGCTGCCAAGGTTGCTGCTGCTGAGGGGGCTGCCAAGGTTGCTGCTGCTGAGGGGGCTGCCAAGATTGCTGCTGCTGTGGGCCTGCCCAGGTCACTGATGGTTGTTGCTGTGCCTGCTGGAAGACCTGACTCTCGTCCCTGTAGCGGTGTGCAAGATTGAGGCACTATCTGGAATTCGTGCCATCGGTGTACTGGGATGGCACGCATGTAGCCTTCCAGCAGGCACGCAAAATCGTGCACAATCTTGTGCTGGCCCATGAACGTTGGGGCTGCCGATTCTGCTTTCGACATAAGCTGAAACATAAAAAATATTATAAAAATATATTATATATATATATTATATATATATATATATATATATATATATATATATATATATATATATATATATATATATATATAACAAACATTGTAACAATTTAGTACAGTATTTTAATGCAACAGATTGCATATGTCAAAAACAATGAATACTCACATTCCTCAATATATTGCTGAAATCCTTCTCCAACACACAGGTGTCGCTGTGAGTGGTGTCAAGTGTTCGGCTGGACCCCTTCCCCTTGTCCTTCCTGGTGCTTGTAGATGCATGGCTGTGAGAACCTGTCGACCTCACATCATCGTCGACATCGCTGACTGTCTCTGCACCTCCTTCGGAGCCACGAAACTACTCACTGGAGACTGTCTCTCCCCGGACGATGTGCTGTATGAGGAACGACCAAGTGTCCATGAGGAAGTCATCTCGGCCACTCCTTTGGCCCTGGCCGGCTCCACTCTTTTTCTCCTTTTTCATAATTTTGCCAACCCTCGTCCTCAAGTTCTAGTATTGTTTTTTGCATTGGGCACCAGTGGCAGGAGGATCCAGCTGCCTTCTTATATCTTGCCACCTGCTGTTCTTCAAAACCTTGTTGATCCACTCCTTATGTTTCTTGTCAAACAGCATGGGGTTCTCCTTGACAAGGTCGGCCAACGTAGTCTCCGTCTCTTCTGTCCACTGGTAGTCAGGGATGTCCTTCTTAGGCACCCGAACCCGCTTCTTCTTTAGTTCATCATCACTGGATACCTGGCTCTGGCTTGTATCCTGCTGTGTTCTCCGGGATGACCATATCGAGACTTGAAAATGATGAATGAGGAGGATCTCGATCTGCGGTCTCCTCTATCACGTCCATTTTCCTCCCCCTTCCCTTTGGCTGTCTACTTTTTGGCATGTTGTCTCTTCGCTGGCGAGCTCTGGAATGGCTAGGAGTGTCCTCGGACCTCAAATTATATACCCCCTAATCCCACGAGAGCTCCACTGGGGGAGTAGGCGTGCACTAGCGTGAACCATGCGGGACCTCGCATGAACCAGCGTGAACTGGAGTGAACGATGCGGGAACTGGCGTGAACTGGAGTGAACGATGCGGGAACTGGCGTGAACTGGAGTGAACGATGCGGGAACTGGCGTGAACTGGAGTGAACGATGCGGGAACTGGCGTGAACTGGAGTGAACGTTGCGGGAACTGGCGTGAACTGGAGTGAACGTTGCGGGAACTGGAGTGAACGATGCGGGAACTGGCGTGAACGATGCGCGAACTGGAGTGAACTGGAGTGAACAGTGCGAGACAATGCGGGAGTACAATGCGTGACAATGTCAGTGAGAAGGCTGCGATGTGCGAACATGTCGTGAACTGGCGTGAACGATGCGCGAACTGGCGTGAACGATGCGTGAACAGTGCGTGGAATGCGAAGCATGGCACGCATTGGTACGCACTGGCACGCCAGTTCCCACACTGTTCACTCCAGTTCACTCCAGTTCGCGCATCGTTCACGACTATTTCACGACTATTTTTGGCGTGCCAATGCGTGCCACAAACTTTAAAAATTTCAAAGTTCTGGGCACGCATGCCAGGCATCATTCCCGCACTGTTCACGACATTTTCAAGACTCGTTCACGCGAGTTCGCGCATCAATGTGTGCCAGTGCGTGCCAGTGCATGCCACGAATGCGTGCAAGTGTCAGGTACCCTTAAGACACAACAATGAGGGGGTAGGCGGGAGGGAGCTGGTCACTCAGGTGCTCCGTAATGTGCGAGGTGCCAGTTAGGTGATAACTATGAGGCGAGGTGAATGCAACTAAACTTTTATTAAGCCTAAAGTTTAAAAAAAAAAAAAACAGATATCGTAAGATCGAACATATTAATCCCATTGCTGACCAGAATCGCAGTACATTAGCCACAAGATTAAAAAGAAATATATGGTTAAATGATGTAAAGCCCAATCTCTTTCAACTGAATTAGCAGGGAAATATTAGAAGTTTCACTCAAACCATTTTGTTTAAAGAGATGGTGGAAGATCATTTCTCTAGTCTGCAACATAATTTACTCACTTCTCTTCAATTCGATAGCTCTCAAGATTCGTTGTGAACCACTGTCCCCTTTCCTTATGCTCTCGACTTTGTCGTGAGCCACTTGTATGCAAAGTGCAAACATTAACACGAACAGCGCTGTTTTAGCCGCCGGAAAACATTACAACAGCATTTAATGTCAAACACGATCATTTTAACCATGTGTCCATTTATTAGTTGGTGAGACGGAGACTGACATGGCTGGCGAAATTAATCTTAGGCAATGTTAGAAAAATGCGTAGTAAATCCTTTACCTGCTTAAGTCATAAATCAAATATTTTCAAAAGGAGGGTTAAACACTTCAATAAATACAGAGGGAAGTAATTAATTCCACGGAGAGAAGTGAATACGCCATAGATTGACGAAGTTGTCTATAATAAAGCTCATAATATCATCTATGGAACCAGAAACACAAAAGTTTTCAATCTGTGATATCGTAGACTTGCCCGAATGATTCATAAATGAGTTTTTGATATCTTTAATGATATCTCAATCTGCATAACATGCCATTTACACCTACAGTTATTACATATGCTGTTCACATTTTACTATAAAATTTTAATTTCCATAATCCCGCTAATATTCCATTGAAATCATAATGTGGTTCCATTCTCCTATTTCAAAGTTTATTAATATAAAAAACCTCTGACTCTGAAGAGTTTTGGATTTCCCTTTTGCATTCCTTGGCCCTGAGATCTATTCCCGAACCAAATCATTATCATTACATTCCTCAGTAACCTTTCATCTCCAGGCCGGTAAAGAAACATATAATTATAAGGCAAAATAGAAAAAAGTAAAATTTAGATAATGAAAATCAAAAGGCTACTTACTTAAGCGAATGAATTTTGAAAGTCTTTGTAAAGACAAAAGCACCACAAAACAAAATGAAGATTGGTAAGGCCAGTGACAAATTGACTTCCTTGAAAACATTAGCAATATCACATTTCACTTTGGGGAGCAACAAATAACAACAACATGCATGAAATGGGACATTGGCATTATATACAAGGTATTAAACAATACAGCAGATTGAAGGAGGCAAACGTCAAGTTTACTGACGAGAGTCTTGCGTGTGACACCCAGGAGGGAGAGAAACAGTGGTGTATCATACATTGACATATCAACAAAAAAGTGTGGTGTCAAAATGAACTACACATGTAAACACACTACTTATATATATGTACAGAGGAGAATCTGTAACGAATAGGCCGGACTATTCGGTGTATGTGTAGGCGAAGGAAAACCAAAGAGAAGGATCAAATGTAGTATGTCTGGCCAGTCAAAAGATCCCATAACTCTCTAGCGGTAGTATTCATTGCATTTAGCTGTACAATACACTAATTACCCGAAAAGGCAGACAATTGCATTTCCTGGGAGGCATGCAGTAGTCTACCTATATTCAGACTACCAAACGCCAACTTTTGCATATCACTTCCTCCTTTAACTTTGACCTATGCTACAGTAGTTGCCACAACTCTACCGTGACCTTTTCATTAAATCACCCTATTAGTTTTCACTGCGAGTTAAGTTTGAAATTCATATGCAGTCTGGATTACAGTTGCGACCTTTCATGACTGGAATATGACCATGACCTTGCGTGACTGGAATATAACTGTTACCTTAAATTACTGGAATATGACCAAGAAATACATTACTGGGATATAATATTGATCTTACATTACTGGAATATAACCGTAACCTGACATTACTGGAATATGACTGCGACCTTACATTACTCGAATATGACATTGATCTTACATTACTGGAATATGACCGTGACCTACTTGACCGGAATATGGGTGTGACCCTTCCGTAAAAAAGGCAACATTTTCTTTAAGTCATGCAATATATTTGAGGGCTTTCGTCCACTTCTGAAACAGGAATAATAAAGTCTGTTTTCCCGTACAAGTCATAAGCTCTCATCACGAGAGAGAGAGAGAGAGAGAGAGAGAGAGAGAGAGAGAGAGAGAGAGAGAGAGAGAGAGAGAGAGAGAACCAATTTCACATATTTGCTGTCTTTCAGATTTTGACCTTGAAAGAATAGTGTCAGAAAGGAATAGCGTGCTAGTTTTTTTTAATATTACGGATAACTCAATCCACACCAGCAAAATTAATTGAGCTGATAAGTGCTGTTAATCACGATGTTAATCTGAATTAAGGCTATAATTACTATCAACGTAAATATCAACATTTCGGTGAACGTGGTGATTATTTAAACAAGTGACTAGAAACTATGACACTAGACTATCCACATTAAATAAAAACAAATTGCTCTGCAACGTGACAAGGATTGACTATATACATTTCACAGCCAGCACCAGATGATCACGAAATTTGTGTCCTCATTAGGTGCTACGACAATAACAGTCGTTAAACCCTCTTTGGAAAATAGCAATAGCCCTCAATCTTACAGATTTAAGGGAAGTCATGATAAACGTTACGCGGCTCCATTGAGTACAGTACTTCCAAAATGCATTAACAGCCCAGTTCATATAAGGATAAAGGTTGCTGCCCTCACGATTCCCTCATATATTTGGCCAATTGGCACATTTCAATGGGCTGGCTCTGATCACTAGAAGACAAACATGGTGGAAGAAAAGTGAGTGGGACTTAGCTTCGGATGAATGAAATTGCACAGCGAGAAGAGGAAATCAGAATAATTGTTATTATTACGTATCTATCGCTTACGATATTTATAATCTATGTCAATGGTTGCCTCGTTCATTTACATAGTGTTAGAACAGTGGCTCCCATGCATATGACTATGCTTTCAACACAAGGAGGCTTAGCTATTATCCATAAAAGAAAGAGGCCAATCACTGTATGCATAAAAATAACCATTCAAAGCCAAATAGCTAAGTTCAAGGTATATGTATATATATATATATATATATATATATATATATATATATATATATATATATATATATATATATATATATATATATATATATATACACATTTATTAAAGGAAAAGACATCTGGACCGCAAACACCTAGTTCAATTACTCATGAAAATAACAAACTGAACTCAAACATAATTTTCTTAATAAATACTAGTAAAACCATAAGGTAATAAACTCATGTAGGCATAAACTAAACGTGTCCAATCTGACACGGAATCACTATCCTAAAAATCGACTCCACAATATAGGAACTTTAAACATACAGGTCAATCAGCCAACCTCAATGTTAAAGGAGAAACTGACGGAACTGAAGAGAGAAGTCATAACGGACTCTCAGATCATTCATCCATAGGAAAATTCCATCTCTCTCATCAGTCTCCTGATATCTTTGTGTTTGAGTTTATTGCCTTCTGATATCTTACTTATATTTTTTTTTCAAATAATTTTAACTAAAAAACGTCCTATTCCTCATCAAAATAAGTCTATATTTCTGCAGCGTAAACATTCTAAAAAATGAAAGGCAAAGACCTAAGGTGATGTCGAATGAGGAGATGAAAGAAGTAATATTAATAAAAGGTAAGAAGAATAACTTAAAGTACATCACTCTAACCAGACAGCCGATTAATTCTATTGGAAAAGAATTTTCCTATTCTCACAAACTAACTACTTCTATTTGTTTGTGTGTATACGTAGTTCCTAAGCACTAAGTCAAGTATTAAATAAATGTCATTTCTATTCTAAGGTAGAAAAAGACACAGTTTTACACAATCCACACTTTTGGTTTCACCAAGAGTAAGGTCCTCTACTGACATAAGGCCATCTTAATTAGTCTAAACTTCTATTACTACTACAATCGCCAAAGGTTATTAAAAAAAAAAAAAAAGACGATAGTGGAGATGGCTTTTGGATGATGAGTGCTTGATTTACTGATATATCCAACTACTTTCACAACATCACATTATAAGGTAAAGAAAATGCTGTCTTTGTAACTTCAAGAGAGGTTGGTTCAACAACTTTGAGAAGAAAAAAAATAGTTTGGGGATGATGAGGTCTCAAGTTGGACATGGAATTGATGCCTTTTGTGTACAGTCGGAGGTGCAGCGTCACAACTACCCTCTTATTCCTACTAAAACATACGAGGGAAGCCTAAGAATGGTAAATAATGATGAATATATTCATAAGACATTTGAGGTAATGCATACAAGTATAAGTGCTAACTTGAACAAAATAAACAAGTTGACTATTCGATGTAAAAAAAGTTTTTTTTTTTTTTTTTTTTTTTTTTTTTTTTATGAAACGTCTTATCATACCAACCAAATGAATTCTTGAAACACCAAACATTCATTAATGATTTATGCCTGATCTCCCATTATCATAAATCATTTTAGCTTACTTATTCTCTATTAAAATTTTTCCAACATCAGTAGGTTGTATCTCAAATCATAAATCTCTTTGGGATTAAGGATTTCCCTCCAACTAAGCCTGGCGAACGTTAAACAAATAACAATAAGTCATTTTGATCATGACAGGTTCATTTGGATTATATCGTCCTCCAGCGTGGGCCTAAAGACCAAAGTCTTTGGAAATCAGCAGGGTTCCCTTGTAATCCTCTCAATGGGCCTCTTGCAGCCTTTAATTCAATGTCTCCTTTTTTTCGTCTATGTATTTTGCATCTGATTCACCTATCTTGTATTTCATTCATTACCTCCGCCAGGAGGTTATGTTTTCGGTTCGGTTTGTTTGTTTGTTTGTTTGTTTGTTTGTTTCTCTGTTTGTCTGTCTGTCTGTGGACAACGTAGAGGCCACATTTCTACACGGAATCACTTCAAACTTGGCCAAGTAGTTCCCCAATGTGTATGGAAGAACTGATTAAATTTTGGTCAAGGTCACCCCAAGGTCAAGGTCACAGGGGTCACTGGTGTCACTATGACATAAGTGGCCATATCAAGAGACAGAAATAAAGCACTGACTTTTGCATAAGCCAACAGGGAAGTCCTAGTCCAGGCGCAACCCATGGGTGATGTTCAAATTTATAAAGGTCAAAGGTCAAGGTCATATTGGTGCATTATATCAATGTCATATTAAGTATCAGTGGCAAATGAACAAAGATCACTTGAAGGTCAAAAGTCAAGCAGGTCACTTGAAGGTCAAGGTCACGTGAAGGTCAAGGTCACGTGAAGGTCAAGGTCACCTGAAGGTCAAGGTCACCTGAAGGTCAAGTACATTTGAAGATCAAGGTCACTTGAAGCCAAGGTCATGTGAAGGTCAAGGTCACGTGAAGGTCAAGGTCACTTGAAGGTCAAGGTCATGTGAAGGTCGAAGTCACATCAATTCATGATTCTAGGACATATGGCGCTCTAGGTCACCTTGGCGGAGGTATGTCCTCTACGAGGACCATGTCCGCGTTCAGGACTTGCTCACTTGTTAGAAATGCTTTCGTAACGAGGATCTGAAAATTCACTTAGTCGGGTTTACATGATCTAATTCTAAAGGTTCTTGTCTGTAGGAATCAGTGGAATGAAATTTAACTCCCCACAACCGCTTTTGAGAACCCTTTGTTAATATTAAGGTTTGTGGCATACATTTAGCAAACCCTATTTCTAAGGGGCAAGAAAATATCAAGCTGAATAAAAAAAACTAACGTGGTATAAATTACGTCTTAACTGGGCGTACATGTCAACCCCCCCCCCTTTTTTTTTTTCTTTACTAGACCATATTCTAGCTTCTCTTCAGGCCTGGGCAAAATACGGGGAGAAAATTTGTTACTACGTCAGCTATTGCATTATATTGAAAAATACAGTAGCATTATGTAGTGTATAATAGTATACCCTGAATACTGATAATATATTCAGCAACACAACGGATTGGCCGTAAACATTTAGATAAACGATACAATTTGTGATTCAAAGGTGTAAGACTCATAGATGAATTAGTTCTGGGAATATCAGGTAAAGACAAACCAGCTACACATAGAAGGACCTTATATCTAAATTGCCATGCAAAACCACATGCAGAGCGCAAAGTAATTTATATTACTAGTAAATTCTCTTTCTCCTCACAATATGGATGGATAGGTTTGTTGTACTATATACTTGCCTTGTATAGTTTCTGATAAACGAATAATGAAATAAAATGTAAAAAAAAAGTGAATACACCATCGTTCTTAATACCTCAAACAACGAAGAATGGAAGGAGGTTATGTTTTCGCCCCGGTTTGTGTTTGTGTTTTCTTGTTTGTGGACTTCTTCATAACCGTAATTCTAATCGTAGAGTAATGAAACTTGCAGGGATTAACTCTTACGTAAAAAAGCTGAAGATTATTAAATTTTGGAAGGTCAAGGTCACGGTCAAACAAATTGTCAAATTCACGTAATCTGCCATAAGTTTGGACATAGTTGTCACAGATACTTCAACTTGGTTCATATTAGAGTGTATGAAAATCCACGTCAATTAATACATGTTTAGGTCAAAGGTCAAGATAGAGCAAAAGGTCGTGAAATAAGCTGCCGCGCAGGTCTGAGCTCTATTGAGTGCCCCTCTACTATGAGATTCAGGGCCTCTGTAACACTGTTTTTTCGCAATAATTTTTTATCTATGAATTTCATAAATATAACGCTTCTTCAGAATGCACATTATATCTACACAAATTTTGACTATATTCTGCATTACGTAGGTTGAATAAATTTGGTACTTATAATGTAAAAGTGACGTTTTTTGAAGACGGGCCAACTTACTCAGAGAAAGGGTTTCGAACGCACTTGTTACGTAACTTATGACGGCATTTCTTCCCTCTTTCTCGATCGATGGTTAGCTATACGTAACGAAGGCTATACCTCTGCCAACAATGACACAAAAGTTGAAATAAAAGCAAAGCAGTACACCTTTATGAACTCTGAAACCTCTCCACTGAGAATTGTCATAATGAACAAACCAACAAAATATGTTAATGAATACAAAAACACTTCGATTATTAGTCTAACTCCCAAAATAAGTTTCCTAAGAAATTACAGTCTACTTTATAGGTCACAATCAGATTGACAAGGTGTAGGGAATAGTTGGTAATTTTCAAAAACGTAGTAGACAAGCTTGATTTGATAACTGCTATATCCAATGTCAAGCAATTTTTATTTATCGTCTATCTACCGACCTATTTACTGTAAAAAAAAAAGAAAAAAAAATAGCTGGTACCGTATTTTGGCTTTAAACCTTCACCATTAATTATTGTCAGAATGATGACTTCATGAGGCTCCACCCCCTTTAGCCTCGTTATAATTAAGGATAACACTGAAGGCTATCATGGGCATTGTTGGATCAGAAAATTTAAATTCTGGCTATAAAAACTCATTTCTCGAGTAGTTGTAAGAAGTGCTAAATGATCCTCAAGGATCCCAGCAGTTGGCCTAAACGTTTAATTCATGCATACTACTGTTGCGGCAGTACTGCTACAGTAGTATTACTACGCCAGCACTGATACCCCACCCACATCTATGTATTGTTCCGCCATTCATAAAGTCTTAGTCATGTTTTTTCACTGTGCAATAAGCCATGGCCTCCTCAGAAATTAAGTTTAACATTAGATGATAGGTTATTTCATTAAGCTGACAAATTCTGGCAACTGGGTATGTTATTGCCGATGTTGAAGCTAAAGATAAAGTATGGTATCATTCCTTCATTGCATTATCATCTTTACTACTATTTGTTTTGCTACATGTAGTAATTATTTTAAAGGATAAATGAATTATGTTCACTTTACTTCTATAAATTCCCATAAGATGTACAATGTAAAATATACATATGTCAACTTTCAGCTACATCCGATGCATTGATAAGGAGCAAAGTCCAAAAAACCGTGTTACAGAGGCCCTGAATCTCATAGTAGTATTTGTTTTTACTCTTGCACGCCATACCTCTCTCTCTCTCTCTCTCTCTCTCTCTCTCTCTCTCTCTCTCTCTCTCTCTCTCTCAATAAAAACCTGAGCTTCTAGAGAAATGTTGGCTCTAACTAGAAATACATTAATATCATCCTTATAATGAAAATTTTGGCGCATTTGCTTTGATTGGTCATGAAAATGAATTTTCTCAACTCCCTTCCTCTTTGTTCCTCCTCAACAATTCACTGCTTCCCCGTCTACTACTTTTCTTAACGCTGTTTTTTTTTTTTTATTTTCACTCATCATCATATTATGATAAAACCAGCTCAATCCTTGGGGTTTCTGTCGATTTTCCATGAGCTGGCTGCCATAACGCAGTTTTTTTTCTCTCACTCTCTCTATCGGTGCCAAAGTTGTACTGCACTCAATACTATATTTATAGCATAATGACGACAGTCAAACTTTCAGTAAATATCACTGGTAAGCATTCAAAACACATGAATATCCTGAGATAAGGATACATTAGAAATAGAATACTCTGCATTGGTCCAAGGAAAAGAAAAAGTCATTTGAATCTTTTGATAGCTTCTCATAGTAATAGTAAAATCAACAAACACACCAATAAGGGGAGAAGACTAAATGTTTTCAATTGGTACGTTGAGCCAGGAAAACACCAAAGATAATAAAGATCGACACAGGAATAAAATCCCTCCATCACAATGAAAACATAATCTATTTATCAAAAAAGGTAAATAAGATGGAATTGCTCTGACTTAGTTTTTCTTTAGATTTTTGGAGGATTCTTTGAGAAATAATTTTAAAGACCCAACGTTCACCCTTCATCCAATATCATTTTGGACGTTCCCTCGTGTCATATGACTTTCCCTTTCCATGCATTTATATAAGATATTCTAGGGACATAAAGACACGGGGGGAGAGAGAGAGAGAGAGAGAGAGAGAGAGAGAGAGAGAGGAGAGAGAGAGAGAGAGAGAGAGAGAGAGAGAGAGAGAGAGAGAGAAATTATTCAAAATATGCGGAAGAAACGAGATTCTTATTTCGTAACGAGTGAAACTGAGAAAATCAACGCCTAGATTCCTGTTATAGTAATCCTGTAAGATGTGTCTCAAAGACAAGCGGAGGTGGAACATTCTCACCAGAAGGAACTCTGGTGGTGTAATTTACTGACCTCAAGTTCCACTTCTTATATAAAGTCTACCATATCTTTTAAAATTTCATCAAATATTGTAATGGAACCAAAGGTCGATGCATAGGATTTTTTTATATTAGTTTTGGCTTAATATTCTAACTAACCTTATAGTTCATGAAGGTTTAGACTTCCCTTACATACAATAACAATAAAGAAAAACTCCACCTGCCACTTTTGTCATTTAAAATTCACTCGGCGTTTTTCGAACAGTCCTTGAAAAGCAATATTTTCTCCTCTCTCTTTTTATCTAATCAAGATTTTCAAGCATAACACAACAACTACAAAATGAAGCAAAACATAAAATAAATAAAATAATTTCAGAACAGATTTATAGTGACAGGAAGACTTACAAAACGACTTCATTTACATCGATTTTCGCTGCTTGAAAGAAATCTCAAACCACTGATCCATGTTCAAAAGGAAAGCATCGTATCTTGAAAAGAAGAGAAAAGGCCACGTGTTATGAATTTGAGAGTTGATGCAAAACATACTGTGATAAAGAAAAATGTGACCTACTACTACTACTACCAACGAAAAACCATTTATAATGTTCGATAGTCTTGTCCCTTCCTTGAAATACGATTCCCAAAATTGGTAAGAAATAAAATCATAATCGTTATATTTTTTTATTTTTCATTCTCATGTCCCTATTTTCATATATTCCGATTTATTTCGCTATCAAAATTTCCAGCAAGTCACCTTACTGTAATAAATCCAATTCAAACTAATTTTAAAAAACTTTTAAAAAGATCCTTTCTGACTTAGATATTCTGTATAAAGCCATTTTTTAGTATCTTATAACCATATGACATCAAAAAATATCCCAGGTGAGTGCACATTGTGTATCGCTAGAGGCTTAGAATAAAATTTCTATATATATTTTACTTGCAAGGGATGAAATTGCAAGCCTCGTGACCATGCCATTCCTTCTACTGCACTCCCTCCTTCAATTCATCTCTCTTCACAACGAGTCAAACCAATAAAAAACATTTTCCAATGATCGCAACTCTATTCAGAATACAAAGTGCACTCAATAAAATCTATGGACGAGGATAAAAAAAAAAGATATTTAAAATAAAATATTAATATCCATCAGCACGTTGAAGAAATATTTTCTGAAGCAAGGCAACAATCAAGACTTATTCACCGAAGTAAATTACTTTGGGCTTTTCAAAACTGACGGCGCATACCTGTTGGATGAAGAAAGTTCTATGCGTATGTAAAATATGTTACATAAAAATATCTGCCTATGTACAAATATTTCACCAAAAATACTGAAAGGATAATCCATCCCTTTCGACTACATTTGAGAAAAAATCGTTAACACGATTAACGTTGAAATCTCGATGCTTATGAATTACGGAAAAATGGGGTGCGAACCGGAGACATGAAAAGGTAAAGGTAAATGAATTTAGCCTCTACAGCCAAACCCGTGTTTCCTTAAAATTTGGACTAACAACAGTTCCAATTAGATTTTATTGCGATACAGAGTTATCCACATCTCATAAGCCTGAAACAATAGCCTTCTATAAACAGTCATATAATCGAATATTATGTAAACACAGGACGTTTCTTAGGGATGAAGTTGTTTCTTTCGGTGAAAGCAAATACAAACGTTTACCAAACAGCGAATTGGTTACTTGAATTCTAAGTTCGACTGCTTCCAAGAGACCGACCATGGAAAAATGAAATCATTCTTGGTGATATGAAATATTGCCAATAAAGGACGACAAAGAATGCAATCAATTTTGTTTGTCGTTTTATTTTCTAAATTAACTTTTTCTAATACTTATATAAATAAATATGCATGAGAGACAGTGGTTACGTTTATCAAACGTTAGTTAAATCATTTTCTTTTATTTACAAGTACTCAGGACACTAATCGCTGATTGAATCTGAAAATATTTTGCTAGAGTTGTTGATTTGTATGTATGTATATATGTATGTATATATATATATATATATATATATATATATATATATATATATATATATATATATATATAGAGAGAGAGAGAGAGAGAGAGAGAGAGAGAGAGAGAGAGAGAGAGAGAGAGAGAGAGAGAGAGAGAGAGAGAGAGAAGATACGCACAAAAATATTATCCTCCACAGTACTAGAAACCAACGCCATGAAGATCAAGAAAAATATTTCATAACTAATAATTTGATTTTCATTGTGTTGCTTATACTGACCTTCCAGACCATTGCTTGGTCTTAAAATTAATAGCACTCGGTTTTAGTCTGAGCTAGCCTCATGCGGCACGGACCCCTGCTAGCAAAAGAGCAGCACGGAATTTATAGAGACAACAACGCAAGGGTAAAAATTTTATATGCCATAAAATTATACATATTCATCTATTAGTTTTATACACATACCTATCAGAGGCTTATAAAAGATTGCAATATATAATAACAAAAAAAAAAAATTAAGATTTGTATAAAAAAAAATCTCTGAGACAGCAAATGCTCCTAAAGTAAGTCATTTACATCCAGAAATTAGAGACATCCAAATCCTATCAAATATTTTTTTATAAAATATCGTAAACACCCACTGATTAAAAATAACTATTTGGGAATACACTATCACAAAAGTGCAAAAACAATAAACAACATGTTATAAAATCCCAGAGAACGATAACGTTTAAACGAATCGGTAGAAAAAAAAATACCATCTTATTACTATGTAGAAGTTCGCTATTGCTAAATTGGTATTTATAATATCCTTGATTTATCTCTCTCTCTCTCTCTCTCTCTCTCTCTCTCTCTCTCTCTCTCTCTCTCTCTCTCTCTCTGCAAACATACAAGCGTTCACATTATTATTATTATTATTATTATTATTACTATTAGCTAAGTTACAACCCTAGTTGGAAAAGCAGGATGCTATAGGTCAAAGGGCTCCAACAGGGAAAATTAGCCCAATGAGGAAAGGATATGAGGAAATAAGTAAACTATATGAGAAGTAATGAACAATTAATATAAAATATCTTAAGAACAGTAACACCATTAAAACAGATCTTTCATATATATAATATAAAAAAGACTTACGTTAGATTGTTCAACACAAAAATATTTGCTGCAAATTTGAACTTTTTAAGTTTGACTGATTCAACTACCCGATTGGGAAGATCATTCTACAATTTGGGGAGAGAGAGAGAGAGAGAGAGAGAGAGAGAGAGAGAGAGAGAGAGAGAGAGAGAGAGAGAGAGAGAGAGAGAGAGAGAGAGCACCTGGTGTAGAAGCTGAGGATAAATGATCTAGGTACCTTTTGTTTTAGTTATATATGGAAAATTTATGTGAAATAACTAAATATACTTTTGAAATCATTCTCGGAGAACTTCCGAATTCCCAACGAATTTTCCTTCGTAGCTAAAAAAGAAATTCCATTACTCCTTACGCGAGAAGAAATGGAAGAGACAATGGAAGATCATGGCACTGAGACTAGGGCACTACCTAAAACTAGAGAACATTTGTTTGATTTTGGAGTCCCTAATCAAGTATAAAAGCCGTGCACGTGAATATATGCACGCACAGTCTGCCTTAATGAATGTCCCCAGGCAGTGAGAACTCTAAAGAAATAAATCTAAGTCTTGGTAGGAAGACCGTAGACAAAACAGAGCGACTCGAAGGTAAACATTTTGGTACGAATGTTCCGGCCACTTTAAATTGAGATGCGTTACCCATGTTTGTTTTCCTTTTATCCTAATTGTTTATTCTTCAAAGTATTTGAGCGGAACCAAAAGCTAGTTGATGTAGGCTATTTGATTTACATGTTACTATCCTATTTTGTGCTTTCAATTTTATTTAGTTCAACTTAGTAGTTTTGACGTTTTTAAGTCACATTAACATGGCGATACGAGTATATGTATATGTAGAAACCATAAAGACTGGAATATACACCTATCCGGAGATTTTAACTTTCCTTTCGTGGATTGGAAAGAACGGATAGAAGAAAGTGGTTGTATGTATACATATAAAAAAGAGAGTAATAGTAGCGCAGAAGATAAGAGGCAATTTGAAAAGCTTCAAGATATGCTATTAGAACATAATATGCAACAAATAAACTACATTCCAACAAGAAAGGAAAATGTCCTAGATCTAGTATTTGTGAATGAGGTGAATTATGTTAAAGAAATAATAGTGTATAACACGGGAATTTCAGACCAAAATGTCATAGATTTGATAGTCCATTGCAAAGCAAGTGATCGCGGAATTAATAAAAGCACAAAACTTTGGGAAGGATATGGAAAATATAATTTTTACAATATGAATATAAAATGGTCAGAAATAAATGAAGAACTAAATAAAAAAAATGGAAAAATGTATTTGTAAGTGATAATATACAGGTAAATACGGACATACTGTACAAAATACTGGAGAAAATTGTTGAAAAATATGTACCGAAAAAAAAACAATAAACAAAAGACGTGCATACCAAGAAACAGAAGGATCTTATTTCAGAAAATTAGAAAGTGGAAGAAAAATCTTGCAAAAGAAAAAAAAATGTGTGGAAAATGATGGAAATAAAATGTAAGATAGAAAATGCAGAACAAAAGATTATATAGTCGAAAGAAAATGAAAAAAGGGACTTAGAAGAAAGGACACTTCAAAATATAAAAAGAAACCCCAAAGTACTTTACTCCTATGCAAAAAAGATGATAAAGGGAGAATAGAAATAGGCCCTCCAAGAATTGAAGGACGGCTAACGAATGAAAAAAAGGAAATATGCAACATGTTAGCAGAAAAATATAAGAGTGAGTTCACGCCAAGAATTGCGAATGAGAATAATGAAACAGAAATGAGAGAAGAAAATGTTGAATATCTAACGGATATAGATATTAATGAAGCAGATATTGTCAAGGCTATAAACGAAATTAAAAATGGATCGGCAGCCGGACCGGATGGACTTCGTGATTTTGTTAAAAAAAAAACTGCAAACACTATCGTGAAGCCGCTTGCAATACTGCTAAGACAAAGTGTAGATATGAGCGAGATATATGTTAAACATAAATTAGCTTATATAACCCCTATCTTCAAAAGTGGATCAAGACTAGAGGCAAGCAATTATAGACCTGTTAGTCTAACATCACATATTATGAAAGTATCTGAGAGGGTAATAAAAAAGAAAATAATGAACCATTTGGTTAAAAATAATTTGTTCAATATAGGTCAACACGGTTTTGTGCCTGGAAAAAGTACACAGACCCAACTGATAGCACACTATGAAAACATATACAAAAATATGATAAATGAAAAAGACACAGATGTGATCTATCTAGATTTTGCAAAAGCCTTTGACAAGGTAGACCATAATATATTAGAGAAAAAAATGAGAAAGCATAATATTGTGGGAAAGATAGGAAAATGGGTAAAAGAATTCCTGCAAAACAGAAAACAGATAGTGGTTGCAAATGACGAGAAATCAGATGAAGCCCAGGTAATATCTGGCGTGCCACAAGGTACGGTATTAGCTGCACTGCTGTTTGTTATTATGATCTCAGACATAGACTGTAATGTTGAAAACTCCGTAGTGAGAAGTTTCGCCGATGACACAAGAATAAGTAGAGAAATTACTTGTGATGAAGATAGGAACTTACTACAAAGAGATCTAAACAAAATATATGAATGGGCGGAGATAAATAGGATGGTATTTAACTCGAGATAAATTCGAATCAATAAATTATGGAAAAAGAGAAGGAATGGTATATGCATACAAGGGACCTAATAATGAGACAATCACAAACAAGTTAACAATTAAAGACCTTGGTGTAATGTTAAATAGGAATATGTTATGCAACGACCAAATAGCAACACTGTTGGCTAAATGTAAAGCAAAAATGGGAATGTTATTCACACACTTTAAAACAAGAAAAGCTGAACACATGATTATGCTTTACAAAACTTATGTACGTAGTACACTCGAGTACTGCAATGTGATATGGTACCCACACTACCAAAGGATATTGTGCAAATAGAGTGTACAAAGGTCCTATACTGCTAGAATAGAAGAAGTTAAGGACCTTAACTACTGGGAAAGACTGCAATTTTTAAAACTATACAGTCTAGAAAGGAGAAGAGAACGCTACATGATAATACAAGCATGGAAGCAAATAGAAGGAATTACAGAAAACATCATGGAGCTAAAAATATCAGAAAGAACAAGCCGAGGTAGATTAATAGTGCCAAAAAATATACCAGGTAAACTAAGAAAGGCGCACAGGACATTAATCCACTACGCACCAGCATCGATAATGCAGCGACTATTTAATGTGATGCCAGCTCATCTAAGAAACATATCAGGAGTGAGCATAGATGTGTTTAAGAATAAGCTCGATAAATACCTAAGATGCATCCCAGACCATCCAAGACTGGAAGATGTAAAATACACCGGAAGATGCATTAGCAACTCTCTGGTGGATATACGAGGTGCCTCACACTGAGGGACCTGGGGGAACCCAAACACAAAATAAGGCAATAAGTCTCTCTCTCTCTCTCTCTCTCTCTCTCTCTCTCTCTCTCTCTCTCTCTCTCTTTACTTACACTTGTAATTCATCTATACATGCACTAATTTGCTTTATTTTTTCACTTTTAAACTCATTTTATTATTAGTGATTGATAACAATGACGATGATAAAAGTAATAGTGATGAATACAATTTAGGAGGTAAAGACTCTATTAATGTATTTATATAAGTATAGTAACACAACTATAAACAATTGATTATCTTTCGAAATCTCTTGCCCTTGTCTATTCCCATAAGGAATTGTGTATTTCAATATACTTAAAATGATACACAAGAACTCTTTTAAGGTCTCCTATATTTGACAAACTTTATTTGTTCGGTGAATAATAATAATAATAATAATAATAATAATAATAATAATAGTAATAATAGTAATAATAGTAATAATAATAAATGTTGATAATTCAACATTGATTCAGATGCCTGCAATTAATTTCAGGCAAATTTTCCTTCCAAAACGATAACTGTTCCAAACTCTGAGTAGATAACTTTATGAAATATGACCAATTTGGTGCTAATGAAATATCGATGCTCAAATATCTTGTCATGAACTGGCACAAATTACCAAAAACAATAACATAGAAATAACCTGCCCTACAAAACTGGCAACTTTTTTAACATGAACTCGCCTATGTTGTCTCATACTATTTTCAATCTCTAACATCGTGTTCACAGCTTCATCGATTCTCTTTTTAGGTATGGAAATAGTAAAGTCCTTAGAATCTAAACATGCCCCTAGAAACTCAATTTTTTGTACTGGCTCCCACTGAGATTTCTCAACATTTGGAACAAAACCAGAGGCAATCAGATCATTTTTGATAGAATTGGCCATTTCTAAACAAAGATCGTATGTATCATTACAACCAAAGCCATCGTCTAGAAATAACAACCTTTTTTCCTTCACCTCTCCATTTGGAGATAAGAGGCCTTGTTAATTTAACAAAACAATATGGTGCAGTTGAAATTCCAAACGGTAGTACTAAAAATTTAAAAAATTGTTTTTCACCCTGTTTGTTTTGCCATGCAAAGCCCAGGTAATCAGTATGTGGAGGATAAATTGAAACAAAATGATAGGCGCTATGAATATCAAACTTAAATGTGAAAGAATTTGGCTTTAAATATTCTAAAACTAACCTTAGATCTTCATACTTAATGGATTGTTTCCATAAATGTTGGCTAACTATCCTGAGATCTAATATCAATCTCTTTTTTTCCCTTGGCTTGAATAGAAACTGTCAAAGGATTTACAATATATGGCGGCTGTATACATTTTTCAACTAATCCCCTATCCAATAAGTTCGAAATAGCCTCCTCAACAAAAATTGGTTCTTTCTTTGCAGAAAGGTTGTTATCTAACTGTGGTTTAGAATAAAACGGTAGCCTGTATCCATTTTCTATTATGTCTATAATAAAGTTACTAGATCCAATGTCTTTCCAAAATTTTAAATTGTCTCCTAATCTTCCTTTCACAATAATTTGTTTACCTGACTCATATTCAAAGTAATCGGTAGTGAAATTATCATTAACACCGTTACTAAAAATAGAATCATACTCATCTGTTAAATTATTGAGGTTTGCTGCTGAACTCGCCCGACTGGTTGAACTTGTTGAGTGGACAGTCTTTTCTGTAGTGCTGGAAGCTCCCACAGGAGAAACAGCACCCCGACGGTCCTTTCCTTCCACCGAAGGCACGAAAATTACCCGATGGTCCTGGAAAATTATGACTGTCTCCCGTTCCAAAAGTTGGACTCATCCACGACTGTGATGAACTAAAGTGACCAGGATAAATAAGAGGCCCGGCAGTAGGAATTTGGGAACGCTTTTTCGATGCCTCTCTTCTCGTAACTGCCTGTTTCCTCTTCTTGAGAGCTCTATTTTCTGCTTTTTTAATCCTGGACTCATCTTCGCTGTCACTAGCGACTGGATTCGTTTCGTAAAATTTCACTGTATCCCACCCTGCCTCCGAGGTGTCGGCAATGCGTATAAGTTTATTGCGTTTTTTTTTTTTCTTTTTTTTTTTTTTCTGAGCAGTCCTTTAGCAAATTTGTAGCATAATCAAATTTATTGTTGGTAATAGCCCACAAAGCCTGAACACAGTCTTGATCAATGTCACAGTTGAAATTATATTGCTGCTTGTTACCTTCACGTTTCCACGTGAGTTCTTTCTCCAACAACTTGGTGACCTCAGATTTAACAGAAACGTTACTGTCTTTCACCTCCTCTCGCAAATGGTTCAACTCGCTCTTCTGTTGCTTGAGCTGCTCTAAAACTTGTTGTAGCACAAGTTCAATACCGCCCGAGTTTTGTTGTTCCATTTGGTCTTCGCTACGTGACATAATGTCGTCCTCCATAAGTAAAGTGGTAACTGTACACTTGAAGTGTCCAACGCTGAATGGCAATACTTAGCGCGGAGCTAACGAAGTTACCACTGATCACGTGTCTACAAAGTAGAGACTGGCCAATCAGGGGAAATCCTTTTCCAACTAATTCACTAGTTCAATCGTTGGAAAATTCATTTTCTGTGGTGAGAAAGTAAATTAAATCTTAGATAGCAAGCACATATATTTTTTTTTTACAAATTCTTTACATTTGGTTTCAGAATTTAACTTGAATAGTTCACGAATAGGAAAATAAAAATCTATAATCTATATCTTTTTTAAAAACACTCATGAGTCTTCTCTTTAAACAATAGGCCGATCACGTCCATGAATTTGCTTTACATTCCCACGGACATTTCTACCCAGTCTAAACTGCTTCTATTATCTATTTTTATTTAATTTCGGAATGTCAGAATAATATAACGACTTTTATCCTTTGTATCATTATAAATAGAAAGGTAAATTATGAAATCTCTATTACCTTTTCCTCGCCAAAAATGGTTTTCTATCTTAGCTAACAAAAATGAAGAAATCTTCCAATACTTTTGCAATGACAAATGAAAAAGTAAAGAAAGAACAAAACATTTCTTACAAAAACCCCTACACTTTCCCTTATGATACATAAACCGAATAGTCTGGCTTATTCTATACATATTTTCTTGTCCTCATACACCTGACAACAATAAAATTATAAACAATTCTTCCTAGCTAAAGGGTTAACTACTGTAATGTAGTTGTTCAGTGGCTACTTTCCTCTTAGTAAAGGTGGAAGAGAGACTTTGGCCATGGTAAGCAGCTCTTCTAGGAGAAGGACACTCCAAAGTCAAACGATTGTTCTCTTGTTTTGGGTAGTGCCATAGTCTCTGTACCATGGTCTTTCACTGTCTTAGGTTAGAGTTCTCTTGCTTGAGGGTACACTCGGGCACCCTATTCTATCTTATTACTCTGCTTCCTTTTTTTTTTTCTTTAAATTTATATAGTTTATATATGAAAGATTTATTTTAATGTTGTTACTGTTCTTGAAATATCTTATTTTAATTGGTAATTATTTCTTTTGTAGTTTTCTTATTTCCTTTCCTCACAGGGCTATTTTCCCTGTTGGAGCCCTTGTGCTTATAGCATCCTGCTTTTCCAACTAGGGTTGTAGCTTAGCAAATAATAATAATAATAATAATAATAATAATAATAATAATAATAATAATAATAATAATAGTAACTTTTCATCAATAAAAGCTACACCCTTTCCGGGTGCTTAAATTATGTTCCTTTTCAATTAACATTAGGGAGGAACAAAGAGAAAGCTTCCTTCCCTCACAGCCAATAATGCAAAGTTTCTTTCTACCTAGAAAACATCAAGAGCTTCGCCGACCTAATTCAGGAATTTGGAAAATATATTACGTTTACCATAATGTAAAAAATCCAGGAGATTCAGAGATAAAAACCAGAATCTTCTCGGATGGCCTCAATAAGATAGATTTATGTCTAAATCAGAGGAATAACATCAAAGCTACCTTTTATTAAATTTTCCACATCCTCTTCAATACCAATATCCATTTTGCACATCAAACACCACTGCTTCCCAATACCGTTATTCAAGCTTAAACTTCCTTACGCAGGATTATCCAGCCTTGGACCTTGAACAAATTTACAATGGATATTTTCTGCAATATGAAATAAACTGTATTGTGAAGGTAGTTGGGAGACAAAAGGAATGCAATATAAAAAGAAAAATGGATGAGAAAAGAAAAAGACATGGGAAGCACAAAAAAGGCTAATTGTTATGAAAAGACAGATGAAGAAAATAGAATAGACAAAACTGTACGTGGTAGACGATGAAATTTTACGAGACATAATATTACCTAAAGTTGATAACTAAAACAATGACGCATGTCATAGGCATTTCTAGTTCAATGTCAGTTAAGTACTTTGGCGTTGCCATATTAGATAAATGGATACCAAAATCCATAAATGGCAGGACAAGATCAGAAATGAAACTACAAAAGAGATTGCTTGAGTGCCATATGTGGATGATATCATGGTGAGGGGTAGATGGAGATGGTTTCGGCATGTTTTTCGTGCTTCCCAAGAGAGATTAGTTCCTCAAACTTTCAACTGGGCGCCACAAGGCACAAGAAGAGTTGGATGACCCAGGCCTACATGGCTGAGGACTATGAAGCGTGAAGTAGGAGATGATGAATGGAGAAGTATTAATTTGAAAGCTCAAGATAGAGACGACTGGTAAAATCTAACCGAGGCCCTTTGCGTCAATAGCCGTGGGAGATGATGATGAAACCAAAGTGAAAGTTACTTAATAGTATGCCTCAACAAAATTTAAAACTCCTGGCTGTCAGTATTTAATCCAACCACTTCTATGATAATCTTGTCTTGCCATGCAGTGTGGGATCCCAGTCACAATTAATTGGGACTTCTTCTTTGTCTGCATCTTTTCCCCACCTTTAAGTGATGGAAATGGAGGTACAGGGAACGAGAAGGAGAGGGAGACCCAAGAGAAGGTGGATGGACTGTATCAAGGATGACCCTCGATCAAAGGGATTAACTGGTGAAGTGTGGGACATAGATAGATGGAGAACGCTAGCCAGAAACATCGACCCCACATAAAGGTGGGAAAAGATGCACACAAAGAAGTCCCCAATTAATTGTGACTGGGATCCCACACTGCATGGCAAGACAAGATTATCATAGAAGTGGTTGGATTGAATACTGACAGCCAGGAGTTTTAAATTTTGTTGAGGCATACTATTAAGTAACTTTCACTTTGGTTTCATCATCATCTCCCACGGCTATTGACGCAATGGGCCTCGGTTAGATTTTACCAGTCGTCTCTATCTTGAGCTTTCAAATTAATACTTCTCCATTCATCATCTCCTACTTCACGCTTCATAGTCCACAGCCATGTAGGCCTGGGTCTTCCAACTAATTGGGGACTTCTATCCAGAGTTAATTGTTTCAAGGTATTGTTCCACGATACCACATAACGTGTTATTTATAGATGGGTAAGTTATTGTTTTAAAGGCCAAGGTTATTTGTAATTGAGATATACGCATTTTAAGGAAAATGTGAGGAGTGAGCATGAATTGAAGTTAGCCCAATTGCTTCTTTTATCAATTACTCTCTAAATTGTATATTACGGAAGACAAGAGTACAAATGGCCTCTCCCCCATTTCACCCCTAATTCTAGTATTCTGTTTTCAGAATATTCACACTAAGAACTGTTCTATTCTGCCTTAACAATGGAAAGTAAGAGTACTCTCTCTCTCTCTCTCTCTCTCTCTCTCTCTCTCTCTCTCCTCTCTCTCTCTCTCTCTCTCTCTCTCTCTCTCTCTCTCTCTCTCTCTATCGACCTTTTTAAAACCACTTCAAGATAATCAATCAGAGACTGGGTTGGTTGAAAGCTTCCGTCACTTACATCCTAAGAATATCACATCATCTAGGGTTAGAGCTAATGAACAGAATAAAATATATTAATTAAAGAACTGAAAACTAAAGAGAAAAAGTCAGCCTATTTCAAATAAAAAAAAAACACTGAAACAGTTATATCCTTAAAGATGAAAAAAAAAATATTTGAAAAAGTTATGGAAATGAATAAACTTGAAAGAAGACTTTACCATTTAAGAAACATAATGCATTCCCCCAAGGTCCCTTCTCTTATACCCCTTCAGCCCAACTTGTTCAAGAATGGAGTTTCTTACCCTGAAGGAAATCTTATATCTCAAGAAACATCTCGGGAGGAGTAAATGAAGAACCAGGGAGTAAGAGACGACAGCAAGAGAAGAAACACAATACGAATAGAATGGGATGAATATACTGGAATTTACCATATGATCATACTTTTATTTTTCTTCTTACTTGTGCCTTTCTTAACATTGGTGTTTTATGCATGTTGAACCAGCCAACATCCCCCCCCTGGACTATACTTTAATAAATTTACCTTCCATTGCGTGTTAAAAATAACATTTGACTTGTTATGTTTGTAACACAAGAACCGAAGCAAATTCAAGAGATGTTATCTCCTATTTTCATAAAACTCAAACCGGCAAGTCCAACTGTATTAATAAGGCATTCTTCCAAAAGAAAAAAAAATCTTCCAACACTGAGATGTACAGCCAAACTACAGAATTTGACGTAAATGTTGCCAAACCTGCTTCCACCTCGTTCCTTCAATGATCTCCAAGCGAGAATCGTCATTTCACAGACGAGTTCACAAGCAAATGTTCCTCCAGTGTCATTCGCGGCTTAAATGAAAGGAAGAAGGGGCGTGTCCGCTAATTGGCCCTCTGTGGCAGGTTAATGAACAACGTGCTTTTGATGAGGTCTGCTTGATACCAATTTGATAGACATCGAACTATGATGTCGGGTTTATTGTCTGCGCCTAAAGAGAGAGAGAGAGAGAGAGAGAGAGAGAGAGAGAGAGAGAGAGAGAGAGAGAGAGAGAGAGAGAGAGAGAGAGAGAGAAAGTATTATATACTTATCAAGTATTAAACTTGCATCGATCATTTTGGTAATCATAGAAAAAATATGAGAATACTGAAAGTACAATCGCATTTTTTGGCTGGTTTACGTATAATACATTACTAGCGTCTCATTGCTGCCAATGTCTTAAGAGAAAAGAAGAGGCTTAATCCTGTTGAAAAAAATATATATATATATATATATATATATAGCTCGCAAAAAGACAACTAAGGGCACCACTTACTTAAACAATAGATACCCTAACCAGTTATTTGTAAAGGAGCACTTAGGAAGAATTTTTCACAAGAAACAAATAAATTAAGCATGGAAATTGTCCGCCTGGAAGTTGTCCTACTGTCTATTGTTCTCATTGTACTGGCAATCATTCGGATGGCCATAATCCGCTTGGCAAAAGTCCATTTGGTAAATATTCACACACAAAAAAAATTTATGACGACACATCTTTGAGTATCTAATCAGCAGTAGAATATTGTATTTTATTATATTCCGAAGATTATTAAGGATAACTAAATAAATTGCGTGGTTCACAAAAGAAGGATTTGATACCGTTTGAAAAACGAGAAGTCAACTTTCATGCTTGAGCATTACAACATATGTGGCTGAATGAAAAGGGCATAACATTTAACTAACGGAAATTTTAATGTGTATATCATCTCCTTTATCCTAATAATATACAGCGAATATTAAATATTAAATACTATGAAACATTATCTTAATTAAACAAATGCACTTCGCATAATA